>NC_091978.1:95467613-95767613 GCF_044704955.1 Pristiophorus japonicus | reverse complement strand
TAGACTCTGGATCAGTTCCTATGGAATGGAGGGTAGCCAATGTAACCCCACTTTTTAAAAAAGGAGGGAGAGAGAAAACAGGGAATTATAGACCGGTCAGCCTGACATCAGTAGTGGGTAAAATGATGGAATCAATTATCAAGGATGTCATAGCAGCGGATTTGGAAAGAGGTGACATGATAGGTCCAAGTCAGCATGGATTTGTGAAAGGGAAATCATGCTTGACAAATCTTCTGGAATTTTTTGAGGATGTTTCCAATAGAGTGGACAAGGGAGAACCAGTTGATGTGGTGTATTTGAACTTTCAGAGGGCTTTCGACAAGGTCCCACACAAGAGATTAATGTGCAAAGTTAAAGTACATGGGATTGGGGGTAGTGTGCTGACATGGATTGAGAACTGGTTGTCAGACAGGAAGCAAAGAGTAGGAGTAAATGGGTACTTTTCAGAATGGCAGGCAGTGACTAGTGGGGTACCGCAAGGTTCTGTGCTGGGGCCCCAGCTGTTTACATTGTACATTAATGATTTAGACGAGGGGATTAAATGTAGTATCTGCAAATTTGCGGATGACACTAAGTTGGGTGGCAGTGTGAGCTGCGAGGAGGATGCTATGAGGCTGCAGAGTGACTTGGATAGGTTAGGTGAGTGGGCAAATGCATGGCAGATGAAGTATAATGTGGATAAATGTGAGGTTATCCACTTTGGTGGTAAAAACAGAGAGACATACTATTATCTGAATGGTGACAGATTAGGAAAAGGGGAGGTGCAACGAGACCTGGGTGTCATGGTACATCAGTCATTGAAGGTTGGCATGCAGGTACAGCAGGCGGTGAAGAAAGCAAATGGCATGTTGGCCTTCATAGCGAGGAGATTTGAGTACAGGGGCAGGGAGGTGTTACTACAGTTGTACAGGGCCTTGGTGAGGCTACACCTCGAGTATTGTGTGCAGTTTTGGTCTCCTAACTTGAGGAAGGACATTCTTGCTATTGAGGGAGTGCAGCGAAGATTCACCAGACTGATTCCCGGGATGGTGGGACTGACATATCAAGAAAGACTGGATCAACTGGGCTTGTATTCACTGGAGTTCAGAAGAATGAGAGGGGATCTCATAGAAACGTTTGAAATTCTGATGGGTTTAGACAGCTTAGATGCAGGAAGAATGTTCCCAATGTTGGGGAAGTCCAGAACCAGGGGTCACAGTCTAAGGATAAGCGGTAAGCCATTTAGGACCGAGATGAGGAGAAACCTCTTCACCCAGAGAGTGGTGAACCTGTGGAATTCTCTACCACAGAAAGTTGTTGAGGCCAATTCACTAAATATATTCAAAAAGGAGTTAGATGTAGTCCTTACTACTAGGGGGATCAAGGGGTATGGCGAGAAAGCAGGAATGGGGTACTGAAGTTGCATGTTCAGCCATTAACTCATTGAATGGCGGTGCAGGCTCGAAGGGCTGAATGGCCTACTCCTGCACCTATTTTCTATGTTTCTATGTTTCTAATATGGTTCTGCAGCATCAATGGACCTCCCCTTTAAGAACTTGAAAGAGCCTGTGGCAATGATGACTTGCGATTTAACTGCACCTGATATTGCTTAGCTCTTTGAGTGCAGCTCCACTGAGCTAGGCCATTAGCATTTCATTTAGCGCTCCAATCCTTTCTTTCAGCAATGAGACTTAGTTTTGCATACAGTGTGATTTATTAGTGCCTGGCACTAAATCTGAAACCCTTTTGAAGTTACCGTCTATCCTTGGGCTATAATGAATTTCTCCTCCCAAATGTTGGCACCCTTCTGTAATGAAAAGAAGAGAAGGCATCTGCTCCAAAAAAAAAATTTTGGCCAATTAAAAAAACATAGAGGCTGGAATTGACTCATTTTTGTGTCCCATTTGCCCCGCCTGAGGCAAAATTGCCCCCGAGAATTTGGGAGCGATTTGAAGTTACTCCTGCACCCTGCGATTTGTGCCATATGCCGGCACACATCCAACGATGATGTCATCACCGCGCAGCCCAGCGCCAACCCCTTTGCGCCCTACGGGATGTGAGGCTGGTGCGGGCCGATGCCCGCGCCCCAACATCCCCATGGCCCCTGGGGCACACCGTGAAGCAGAGGCCCTTTGTGTGCTCTGGGCCACCATCATGCAGCCCGGCACTCCTCTTTGGGTGCCGGGCCCTGGGCCTTGTCAAGATTGCCCCTGGTGGTCCAGTGGTGACCACCAAAGGGCCTGCAGAGTCCACAACGGACCTCCCCTTTAATTAAAGGGGAGGGGCATTGTTGCACATCAGCGCTACAGAGAGCATCCACGTAGCGCTGACCTTTTTAGCATGGCGCTGACCTCAGCTGGTGCCTTGGGAATGCCCTTCCAATGAGGAGGAGCATCTGAAATAATGCTCCACCTTGTTTGAAGGGCGCAACGTACAATTCCTCACCAAGGGCGGGAATTCCAACCAGGGCGATATCTGTCCCGTGCCCGGAACGTTACCACCCCCAGATGGAGCATGGGGCAATTTTGCCCCCATTTGATCTTGTCCTGATTTACTGTCTTCCTCCCCAAAGCAAAATAATTTAGTATTTGTGATTGTGTTGAAATCCAGTTTGAGTTGGTTTTAGCTCCACTCTGTGACTTAGTGCAATAAATTCAGAGTAGGTGGTGATTGTCACTGAGCCTTCCCAATGTGCATGAAAAGGCCACGTTATATTAAACCTTTGGGCACCCAGCAGAAGCAACATACCACTTGGAACTAATGGGGCAGTAAATTCATTGCCTTCTCAAAGAAAGCCCCCATCTTGTCAATATATGACATTTTTTTGCAAAACCGCCTGAATCTGTGGAACCAGTATTCACAGGGTAAACCTCAAAATAAATGGTAAAAATTGGTGGTAATTCCAGCTGGGGCAGCAGATACATGAAACATGTTTACAGCATTAAACCATGTCTTATTTGCAGTAACTCATCTCCCATGTAATGTTTTAAAACTGCCATCACCTAAGGCTCCCACAGTGAGTGATTCACTGAAAATCATAAGAGCTCCCAGTTGATTGGAACAGTAAATTCTGTGGATGTCCATGAAATGTTTGCAATTTAGCTCTTATTATCCACCATTTCCAGGAAATGCACTGAAATATTACTCAAGCAACTGTCATTGGTGAATTGTTGTTTATTGTACAGTTATTTCCGCCCTTGGTGTATGTTGCACTCTTACCAGAATTTATGGGTTAATGTTATATGCTGTCATGCTGCAGGCAAACAACTTTGTTTAGAATCATTTTCCTTTTAATCTCTATTCTTTGTGTACATTTTATATGGAATTAAAGTATTAGAAAGATAGAATTAAAATATTAAAAAGCCTGAGGAGGTATTTGACACAAATCCTGCATTTACAAATTACAAATTAGTTTATTAATGCTGTTCAGTTCAGAGCATAGGGAAAGAATGAAACAAAGAAAGAAAAACTTGCATTTATATTGTATTTTCCACAACCTCAAGACATCCCAAAGCGCTCCAGAGCCAATGAAGTACTTTTGAAATGTAGTGACTTTGGTAATGTAGGAAACGCAGCAACTTGTGCACAGCAAAGCCCCACAAACAGCAATGCGATAATGACCAGCGATGAGGTATAAATAGCGAACAGGACTCTCCTGCTCTTCTTCAAATAGTGACATGGGATATTTTATGCCCACCTGGGAGAGGAGGCGGGGCTTTGGTTTAATGTCTCATCCAAAAGACAGCACCTTTGAAAATGCAGCACTCCCTCAGTACTGCACTGGAGTGCAAGCCTGGATTATATGCTCATGTCTCTGGAGTGGGGCTTGAATCTATGGCCTTCTAATTCTGAGACGAGAGTGTTGCTACTGAGCCATTGCAGATATGTTGCAAGTAGTGAACATTTGGGGCCAAGGCTCTAAATCACTCAGTAAATGAAAGGGAAAATACTTAAAATTAGTAAGTTGATGTTTGTGTGAAAAATGTACAGTTGTGTGTGTGACTGGGAATATCTGAAACGTAGAAACATAGAAAATAGGTGCAGGAACAGGCCATTCGGCCCTTTGAGCCTGCACCACCATTCAATATGATCATGGCTGATCATGCAACTTTAGTACCCCACTTCTGCCTTCTCTCCATACATCTTGATCCCTTTAGCCATAAGGGCCACATTTAACTCCCTTTTGACTATATCCAAAGCACTGGCCTCAACAACTTTCTGTGGTAGAGAATTCCATAGGTTCACAATTCTCTGGGTGAAAAAGTTTCTCCTCATCTCGGTCCTAGATGGCTTATCCCTTATCCTTAGACTGTGACCCCTGGTTTTGGACTTCTCCAACATCGGGAACATTCTTCCTGCATCTAACCTGTCCAATCCCATCAGAATTGTATATGTTTCTATGAGATCGCCTCTTATTTTTCAAAATTTCTGTGAATATAAGCCTAGTCGATCCAGTCTTTCTTCACATGTCAGTCCTGCCATCCCAGAAATCAGTCTGGTGAACCTTCGCTGCACTCCCTCAATAGCAAGAATGTTCTTCCTCAGATTAGGAGACCAAAACTGCACACAATATTCAAGGTGTGGTCTCACTAAGGCCCTGTACAACTGCAGTAAGACCTCACTGCTCCGATACTCAAATCCTCTCGCTATGAAGGCCAACATGCCATTTGCTTTCTTTACTCCCTGCTGCATCTGCATGCCTACTTTCAATGATTGATGTACCATGACACCAAGGTCTCGTTGCACCTCCCCTTTTCCTAATCTGTCACCATTCAGTTAATAATTTGCCTTCCTGTTTTTGCCACCAAAGTGGATAACCTCACATTTATCCACATTATACTGCATCTGCGATGCATTTGCCCACTCACCTAACCTATCCAAGTCGCTCTGCAGCCTCTTAGCATCCTCCTCACAGCTCACACTGCCACCCAGCTTAGTATCATCTGCAAACTTGGAGCTATTACATTCAATTTCATCTGGAGGCCACTCTGCTGGGCAAACGCATTAAAGAGCTCTTATTGCTATACTTTGTTATTTATATATATGACAGCATGCAGACAACACTTGCGCCTGTGCATACTTGGATGTCGGACTCCAAACCATCATCAACACCTTCACTGAAGCATACGAGAGCATGGGCCTTACGCTAAACATCCGTAAGGCAAAGGTTCTCTACCAACCTTCCCCCGCTACACAGTGCTTCCACCCCTCCCCCCGACTATCAAAATCCATGACGAGGCCTTGGATAACGTGGACCAATTTCCATCATTTGGGAGTCTACTGTCAACAAGGGCAGATGTCGATGATGAAGTCCAACACTGCCGTCAGTATGTTAGTGCAGCATTCATCGCCTGAGGAAGAGAGTGTTTGAAGACCAGGACCTCAAACCCCAACCAAGCTCATGGTCGACAGAGAGTAAGTTCCCCACCCTCTTATATGGTTCAGAGACATTGGCCGTGTACAGCAGGCACCTCAAAGCACTGGAGAAGTACCACCAATGTCGCCTCCGCAAGATCCTGCAAATCCATTGGCAGGATAGGCGCACCAACGTCAGTGTTCTCGCTCAGGCCAACATCCACAACATTGAAGCAATGACCGCGCTCAATCAGCTCCGATGGATGGGCCACATCATCCACATGCCTGATACGAGACTCCCAAAACAAGCGCTCTACTCGGAGCTCCAACACAGCAAACAAGCCCCAGGTGGGCAGAGGAAATGCTTCAAAGACACCCTCAAAGCCACGTTGAAAAAGTGCAACATCCCCACCAACACTTGCGAATCCCTGGCCCAAGACTGCTCAAAGTGGGTGAGAAGCATCCGGGAAGGCGCCGAACACCTCGAGTCTCTTTGTCGGGGACAAGCAGAAGCCAAGCGCAAAGAGCGGAAGGAGCGCACAACAACCCAAGCATCCCACTCACCTGTCACTTCAACCTCCGTTTGCCTCACCTGTGACAGAGATTGTAAGTCCAGCATTGGACTCATCAGTCAACTGCAACTCATTTTCGTATGGAAACAAGTCATTCTCGACTCCGAGGGACTGCCTAAGAGAGAAAGAGAAGAGAGATATATGGCAGCCTACATAAAGCTGAAGTGCTGTATACTTACTCTATAATCTATAGAGAACAAGCTGCGGACAGTAACAGACAGCTCTCTGGCAAAGCGGGATTGAAGATTGGTTGCAATGCCAGCAATGGTGGTCAGATAAGTGATGAAGGGGGCCGACCAAGAAGAGGAACAATCAGATTGGAAAGGAAGCAATGGCTGTGGGGAAGAGGGAGGTAGTGGCAATGATAGGGGGAAGTAGTGATGATGATTGGTGGGGGAGGTAGCAGCAATGGTTGGGGAGTAGGAGGTAGTGGCTGGTATCGAGGTTGTGGAGCATTGGCCGGCAGTGGCCTGCATTCTTTGAATATGTGGTTGGGAGGAGCACTCCTGCTCCTCCCGGCTCCACATTCAGGTGAATATATTTCAAAAGCTTACCGTGTTGGTTGCAAACTGCAGTGGTCTGTTTGAAGACTGCCTTTTTGGCTGCATATATACCTGGTCTTCTTGAGTGCAGCGGGCACCGGCTACCTTAGAGCAAACTAATTATTTGCATAGGGCCTAACACCCATTTCAGGCATGGGCACTGGCTCTTTTTTTGCCTTTACAAATAGGGTGGTCCAGCTCATAAATCAACCTTTGCTTGCTGACCACCATATTGGCAGCATAGGAGACAAGTTAATGCCCAGAGAACGGGCTCTGGGTGGCCCAATTTCTGGTTCCAAATGTCCTTATTCTGCTCTTATCCAGTTTGGGAATTTGGAAATGTGGAACCCTCACTGAGATTAATGGGCTAAGTACCTGAACCATGCAAACTGTGGCCAGGAGACACCTTGGAGCAGCTCCTGCTCTGCTGGCATTTCTTCGCCGGAGGTCCGATGGATATCCCAAGAAACTTCCTAACTAATGACTCAATGGCTGCTGTAAAAACATAAATAACCTTAAACCTGTAATGTCTGCAGCTCCATATGGTGGACGCCTATGTTACTGCAGCTCGTGCTGTTTAATAAAGAGCAGGTCACCTGACCAGCAGGTCAGAAGTTTCCGGAACCTGCAGCCATCTTACAGGTTGTGTGTTGTGTGCTCGCTGAAGATATTACATTTGGCGATGAGAATGGGATGTAATCGGATAATACAAAGCTGAAATTTTTGTTGATGAGGGATTCAACCAGCTGACAGAGAGACTTTGAGAGCTTCTCTGTTTTTGGAAACAGCTACAAATCCAAGGTAAATTACGAGCACACTTGGTTAAATTGCCAGCGTCAAAATGGTTGCTTCTATGGGAGTTATAGGGTATTTGGGGGCATTTCAATGTGACCGTGAAAGTTTCAGAACATATGTGGGTCAGTTAGAAATGTTTTTCACTGCAAATAATATCATCAAAGTCCCCGGTAATGAAGACAATAACCGGGAGGTGTTGGAACGAAAAAGAGCTATATGCTTAACTGAGGCCTGGGCCGAGTTGTATGAAACGCTGATAAATTTGCTTGTGCCTGACAAGCCAAAGGATACAATGCTGAAACAGATTCAAACTAAGTTAGAACAACATTACAGCTCCGTTCCGTTAGAAATTGCTGAAAGTTATCTTTCAGAAAACGAAATCAGAAGGCCGAAGAAAATACCAATGAATACATTGTAGCATTAAAAAAGCTATCTATTCACTGTAATTTTGGGGACTTTCAAAACCGAGCATTGCGAGACCGCTTTGTTTGTGGGATGAAAAATTATGCGATCAGAAGAAAGATATTGACGACGTCTAACTTGACTTTTGATTTAGCTTGTCAGACAGCTAGGTTGATGAGCTTGGCTGACCAATATTCCCAAGAATTTCATACTAATTTCAGTCATCAGACAACCAAGGTGAATGGCCCGCAGGTTCAAAGTAAAAGGAGGTGGGGCCCAAAGTCTCAGAAACTGAAAATGGGAACAGAGCATTGAAGTCCTGTTATTGGTGCCTGGGACAACACATTGCTCACAGTTGTCCATATGGGAAGGCAGAGTGTTTCTTCTGCAGGAAAACTGGGCATCTTGCGAAGGCATGCCGACTGAAGGGTAAACCAGCTTTCAAAGCTATAAGTAGAAACCCCGGAGAACACATAGCATGGAAGAACATCAACAGGATGAGGAGATGTTAGAGTTAAATGTCATCAGGAGCACGAGGTTAACGGACAGCAATTTGAAAAGTATCATAATCCACATAGATGTTGCAGGATTCAAGATACCCATGGAAATCGACACTGGTGCATCTGTGAGTGTAGTACCGGAGTTGCTATACCTCAACAAATTGCGGGATTTTCCATTGGAGAAAGCCAAGATAGAGCTGCGAGGCTACTCGGGAGAGAACATTCCGGTGGTAGGTCATATCACCGTACAGGTGAAATACAAGGATCAAGTTCAGAGCTTGCCTCTAATAGTAGCGACAGGAGACAAGCCTGCCTTACAAGGAAGAAATTGGTTGGGATCACTGAAGCTGGATTGGAGTGAGATTTTTTGTGTTGAAACGAGATTTGTGTCAAAGGATGATGTCATCAAGAATTATCCGAAGGTGTTCTGTGAAATGGACAGTCCAATCCAAGGCTTCAAGGTGAGTGTCGGGATACAGAAGGACGCTAGATTGGTTTACTGCAAGCCACATTCCGTACCATATGCACTCAAGGAGAAAGTTGAGCAAGAACTCAAAAGACTAGAGACTGAGAACATTATTTGTAAGATAGATCGATGTAATTGGGCAACACCCATTGTTGTTGTACCTAAGTCCGATGGTAAGGTAAGATTGTGTGGTGATTATAAAGTAACCGTAAACCAGGTTCTAGAGGGTAATGTCCCCAACACATTGCCGAATATAGAAGATTTGTTCACAATACTGACAGGGGGTCAGATTTTCTCATAGTTGGATCTTACAAATGCCCACTTACAGCTTGAACTAGATGAGGAGTCCAAGTCATGTTTGACTATACATACCCAGCTGGGCCTATATCAATTTAATAGTCTACCGTTTGGAGTGTCTTCCGCCCCTGCCATATTCCAAGGGGTGATGAACCAGATTTTGCAAGTTATTGAAAGGGTAGTATGTTATTTGGATGACATACTAATTTCAGCACCAAATAGGCAAATTCATAATAACATATTGGGCCCAAGTTTCCACATGATTTGCGCCTGATTTTTAGGAGCAACTGGTGGAGAACGGACTATCTTAGAAATCGCAATTCTCCACATTTTTTTTTCTGCAGTTCTAGTCAGGTAGAACAGTTCTACTTTGGAATAGAATTTTTTCTTCAAAAGGGGGCGTGTCCGGCCATTGACGCCTGATTTCAAAGTTTCCACAGTGAAAACGTACTCCAAACTAACTTAGAATGGAGCAAGTGAAGATTTTTGTAGAACTGAAAAAACCTGTTCTACACATTAAAAAATCAGGCGCAGGTTACAACTTAGGCGTCCAGAACGAGGTGGGGGGGAGGTGGGGGAAGGGAAGTCATTAAATTCTACAATAAATCCTTATTTCTACTTCTATAAATATTACACAAATAAATCCAACCTGAATAAACATTTATAAGCAAAGAAAAGATTAAATAAACCATCTTCCTACCTGTGTGAAAGTGCTTCAGCCAGCCTCACAAGTACGTTCGTTCGTTCCCGACGGCAGGGGGGGAGGAGGAAGACATTCCCGATGGCAGGCGGGCCCGAACGCAGCGGGGGGGGGAGGAGGAAGACATTCCCGACAGCGGGCGGGCCCGAACGCAGCGGGGGGGGGGGAGGAAGCCGTTCCCGACGGCGGGCGGGAAGGAGACAGTGAGAAGGCTGCAGGAAGCCTCAGTGCTGATGTGCTGATGGCAATGTGCTTTTACTAAAAAATGTTCAAAAATTAAACAGCTACAAAGAACTACAAAAATGGCCGAGTGCCAATGTTTCCTTCACACTGCGTGTGCGCGAACGCTCCAACGCGCACGCGCAGCGTTGCCGGCAGGAAGAAAACTAATTTAAATAGTACCCGCCCCCTCCCACTTACAAAATCGGCGCGAGTGTAGGCTCCGCCCCCCTGGGCGCCGCGCCAAACAGACAAGGAGCTGCAGGGCTCTCCAGAATCGCGAGTTTTTTTCTGGCGCCGTTTTAGGCGCGAAAAACGGGCGCCCAGCTCGGAGGGGTGCCTGTTTTTTATCGTGTGGAAACTTGGGCCCTTTGAATGAAGTCCTCAAACGGCTAGAGAAGCACAGAGTACGAGTGTTTGCACGCAAGTGTGGAGTACTTAGGGTACAGAGTAGACAAAGATGGTTTACATCCAACTAAGGAAAACTGAACACAATCAGAAATGCACCCACTCCCAGGAATGTCACTGCACTTCGTTCATTTTTGGATCTTTTGAACTATTATGCGAAGTTCCTACCAAATTTGGCTGCAGTATTACATCCAATGAATGAGCTATTGAAAAAACAGGTCTATTGGAAGTGGTCAAAAGAAAGCAATACAGCATTCAAGGAGTGTAAAAGCAACTTGATAGAGAGCACCATGTTAGTTCACTATGACATATCTCAGGAGATCAAGCTAGCATGTGATGCCTCTCCATATGGAGTTGGGGCAATAATTTCTCATGTATTACGTAGTGGGGAGGAGAGACCAATTGCTTTTGCTTTATGCACTCTCAGTGTCAGTGAGCGTAATTATGCGCAAATCGAAAGGGAAGCTTTGGCATTAAATTTTGGGGTCAAGAACTTCCACAAATACTTGTATGGTCATAAGTTTACTCTCGTTACGGACCATAAGCCCCTGACAGCAATCCTCCATCCAAAGTCCCCAGTTCCAACATTAGTTGCAGCCCGAATGCAGAGATGGGCTTTGATTTTGTCAGCATATACACATGACATTGAATACAGATGATCAACTGATCACAGTAATGCTGATGCAATGTCTAGATTGCCTTCCCCATCACAAGTTACACCCGATAGGGAAGAGGTGTTCTTCTTTTCATAAATTGATGAACTGCCAGTCACAGCTGAAGAGATTGGTAGAGCAACCAAACATGACAGTTATGTCAAAGGTGTATGATTATATTGCAAACAGATGGCAAAACCAGGTAACAGACAAAGATATTCATCCATTCCATTCGTAGGAAGGAATTATTAGTCGATAAAGATTGTATCATGTGGGGTGCAAGATTGGTTATACCAAATAAATTCAGGTCCAAATTATTAGGAGACCTCCACGACCAGCAATGGGAATGTGCTTGAACAAGAGTTTTGCATGCAGTTACTTATGGTAGCCAGGTCTTGATAAAGATATAGAGTACATCGTAAGTCAGTGTACGACATATCAACCGGTAAGCAAGCAACCGCCATCAGTACCATTACAGCCATGGAAATGGCCTCCCAGGGTGTGGCAAAGGCTACATATTGATTTTGCTGAGCTAGAAGGACAACAATTGTTCATTGTGATTGATAGCCATTCGAAGTGGGTCGAGGTGTTTCCAATGTGGAAAATAGCAACAAGTAAAACATTAGACATTTTTCAAAGATTATTTTCTTCATTTGCCCTCCCAGAAGAAATTGTTTTGGATAATGGACCACAATTTCGTTCAGAAGAATTTCCAAAGTTCATGAGCAAAATTGGTGTGAAACATACCAAGGTTTCACCATACCACCCTGCTTTGAATGGTGCAGCAGAGCGCACTGTACAAATTATAAAACGTGCCCTCATCAAACAAATGTTAGATCAACATCCAAAGAAACGACTCATTGGACCACAAGTTGGCCAATTTTCTAATAACGTATTGTAATATTCCTCACACAACTACTACTAGAACACCAGCAGAGTTCTTTCTCAAACAACAGCCACAAACCAGATTCTCGTTTTTAAAATCAAACTTGGCACAGTCTGTAGAAGAGACACAATTAAGACAGAAAGAGAATCATGATAGAGGTAGAGTAAAAGGGAGAAGTGTGAAATTAAATCAGAAGGTGATAGTGAAGAACCATCACAATAAATGGGGAAAGTGATTACCAGGAAGAGTGGTGAAGATATGTGGTGCTTGCACATATTTGGTTAAGATGTTTGATAATGGACAGGTTAGGTTTGTTCACATTGATCATATTTTACCCACTGACATGGAAGTAGTTGAGAGTGGGAGTGATTCAATTATTTCTGACTCATCAGATAGTTTTGATACACCAGTAGCATATCCTACATCCAATGTACTGGAAATAAATCCAAGGGAAAGTCAGAATTTAAGTCTGAGTCCAAGTCAGGAAAACAAACAGTCTGAAGTTAGAGTGAATTCAAATGGAATTCAAGAACATCCCTTGGAGGAAAACTTCCCTCAGGATCAGCCTCAAATGAGTTTAAATTTGACACCAGGTTTGGAAGATTCTGCTCGAGAGTGAAGGTATCCTCTTTGAAACAGAAAACAAGTGGTTAAGCTTGATTTGTAAATATGGCAAAATAAGTCCAAATCCTTTGTTATGTATAACCATGCAAGTTATGTATGATGATTGTTTGCTGTAATAACTTTTTCATTAAGGAGGGAAAAGTGTATTGTCTGTAGCGCCACATGGTGGACGCCTGTGTTACTGCAGCGAGTGCTGTTTAATAAAGAGCAGGTCACCTGACCAGCAGGTCAGAAGCTTGCAGAACCTGCAGCTATCTTGCAGGTTGTGTGTTGTGTGCTCTCTGAAGATATTACAAAACCTGACAGAATGAAGGAAACTTCTAAGTACAGCACAAAGTTCTTCTTCACACAAAGAGTGGTCACACATGCTTGGGCCCCAGCTTTTCACTATGTATATTAATTATTTGGATGAGGGAACCAAATGTAATATTTCCAAGTTTGCTGACGACACAAAACTAGGTGGGATTGTGAATTGTGAGGAGGATGCAAAGATGCTGCAAGGCGATTTAGATAGATTGAGTGAGTGGGCAAACACATGGCAGATGCAGTATAACATGGATAAATGTGAAGTTATCCACTTTTGTCGGAAAAACCTAAGGACAAAGTATTATTTAAATGGTGATGGCTTGGTAAGTGTCGATGTATAGAGGGACCTGAGAGTCCTTGTACACCAGTCATTGAAAGCAAACTTGCCGGTACAGCAAGCAGTTAGGAAGGCAAATGGTATGTTGGCCTTCATTGCAAGAAGATTTAAGTACAGGAACAAGGATGTCTTACTACAGTTATACAGGGCCTTGGTGAGACTGCACCAGGAGTATTGTGTGCAGTTTTGGTCTCCTTACCTAAGAAAGAATATACTTGCCATAGAGGCAGTGCAGCGAAGGTTCACCAGACTGATTCCTGGGGTAGCAGGCTTGTTGTATGAGGAGAGATTGGGTCGACTAGACCTGTATTCACGAGAGTTTAGAAGAATGAGAGGGGATCTCATTGAAATATATAAAATTCTGACTGGGTTGAATAGACTGGATGTGGGGAGGATGTTTCCACTGTCTGGGAAGTCTAGAACAAGGGGTCACAGTCTCAGGATACGGTATAGGAAATTTAGGACCGAGAAGAGGAGAAATTTTTTCACTCAGAAGGTGGTGAACCTGTGGAATTCTCTGTCACAGAAGGCTGTGGAGGCCAAGTCACTGAATGTATTTAAGAGGGAGCTAGATAGATTTCTAGAAACAAAAGGCATCAAGGGATATGGGAAAAAAGCAGGAATATAGTGTTGAGATAGAGGATCAGCCACGATTGTGTTGGGTGGCGGTGCAGACTCGAGGGGCCAAATGGCCTACTACTGCTCCTATTTTCTATCTTTCTATGGATTTTAGGTTGTGCAGTGGAGGTGAACACCCTGGAACCATTTAAGGAACAATTCGATGCTATGATGGGTTGGGCATAAATGGACCATAAGATTTCTCATCTTGTGTTCTTGTTACACATTATAGAAGATTAATCCACTGTAGTGAATTTTTACCAATGAATTTGTAATGTGTACCTTGTCCATTTTACCCTGCAATGTCTTCCAAGATGCCTTTTTGTACAAGGAGAGCACTGTAGAAAGTCAGGCTGTTGTCCAGGCAACATCGACATTCTTTCCCTTGTGAAAAGGATCATGCCCGCTTGTGACGCTTGTGAGTGAAGTGCTTTATTAATTTGTGAAAGAAAACTAATTTCTGCGAATTTTCTTGAAGATGCTTCCGTTCTACTACCGTAAATTTGGCGAAAGTGTGGCTGAAACTCAATATACATAAATAGGATTTCTGCTAGACTTCTGGCAAAATTACAAAAACGGAGTAGGAACAAATCTGTGGAAATTCCAGGTGATTGTCACCGATACAGTTGTCTATGGCTTGTACCATTACTGCAGTGCAAAAGCCAGCATGTTCTGTACTAGAATAGGTAACCAATTCACCTAAAGCTTAAATCAATTGTTAGTGTGCTCTTCTATCTTCTTCTGCACTATAATCATGGGTTTATTCCCTTTTTTAAATCATGTTGCCCTGTGTGGCCCCTTCACAACTGTGTCATTTTAAAATTTAAATGAGATTCATGAGATATAAGTCTGTTAGGATTTATTGTTTACTCACTAGCCAATCAGATCATTCTATTTTCTTTATTGGTTACTAATCAGAGTTAAGGCAAAGTTGCATATTTCATTATTAAAGTCATTTTAATGGCAACATATGAATTGCAAAAGAACTCCAAATGTTATAGATTGTACACTTACTGGATTGTCTCAGGAGGCCCTTGTTCCATGTTTTAGTTTCTTCAAAACTAGATTAGAGACCGCCTGTGAGCATAAATTATGTGTGGAATTTCCTGGCAACAATATGATAAATTTCTACTTAAGTGTCAAGAATAGTGTTTGCTGTCAACCGGGGATAAGCATTCAGGTAAACTGTAATTTCAAGACAAAATTAGCTTTGAATGGTGTGAATGTTTCTATTTTCTGAATCCAATTCAGATTTTCACACCATAACGATACAAAGGCAAACATTGTTCCTGAGATTGAGAGGGGTTTGAGCATAAACAACACGGCTGAGAAATGGGATCACATGCAAAAATGGGCCCGCAGATTCCGGGACACATGCAGTACCCGATTGTTCATGTGGTCGCACGGACCATGGGAAATTGATGCTGACAGTTCATTCTACTGAGACAGGCATGCAGCTAGTGCCACCCCCACTGCTCATTCGATGTGTACCTGTTTGGGGAAGGTGGGAAATTGGTCTTCATTGACAACCAGCAGCCAGCAGCTCTTAAAAGGGAACGGCACTATGGCTGTAAACAGCAGGGAATGTTTCTGAAGAAAGAAATGACTGGAACACCTGCAGATCAGGCCCCAAGATTCTCCTTGCAGCTTTGAAGGCACTAGTCTTGGAAGTGCACAGAAGGAAGGAGACCCTGTTTCCCCACAGGTGTCAGAAAGTCCTTCAGATAACATCTCCTTTGCCAATGGGAAGAGGTTGCTTAGCTCCCAGGACATAGCTGCAATGCAGGAATAAGTTCAATGACTGAAAAGGCAGGCAGAATGGAAAAGTAGGGGACTAGCCCTGATAATAAAGGATGACATAAGGACCAGAGTGAGAAAGGATCTTGACATCAAAAATCAAGAAATAGAATCAGAATGGGTGGAAATAAGAAATAACAAGGGGCATAAAACACTGGTGGGAGTAGTTATATGGCCCCAAACAGTAGCTATACCATTGGACAGAGTATTAATCAACAAATAATAATAGCTTTTTATAAGGTAATACAATAATCATGGGAGACTTTAGACAGATTCTGAGACAATACGTCATGGAAGCAACTAGGAAACAGGCTATTTTAGATTTTGTACTGTGTAATGAGTCAAGGTTAATTTATAAGCTCATAGTAAAGGATCCTCTGTGGAAGTGATCATAATATGATAACATTTCATGTTGAGTTTTAGAGTCAAATATTTCAGCCAGGAGCAAGAGTCTTAGACTGAGAAATTGGTCTCCTTAACACCTTCTGTTATCACCTCCGGGGGTGATAACGGAGCTCTAAACACTTACTGACCGGGCATGGCGAGAAGATTGACGCTCGCCATATTCGGCGAGAGGTTTGCTGCAGCGGTATGGTGTTGTGCCTGATCTCCTTCACCCGAAGATCGTGAAGTCATCACCGTGCACATCGCCCCAGTAACGCCCCGGACTTGAACTTTGGTTCCTCCCCCTACAGCAGCACCAGGCAAAAACACCGGCAGCTACAGGAGGCATTCATTGGGAGGCTGGGTGCTTCAAGGGTGATGCTTATTGTTGAGGTGCCCAAGGGAAGTAAAAAATATTAAAATTAATCCTCTGTTTCAATTTTTTTCGCTGTATGTTGTCCGCGATCGATCAGCCCAGCACTCTGCTGCAGTGCATAGGGCTGATTGAGCCGGATCATGGCCGCTACCGGGTAAGTTCTTCTTTTGCAGAACCTGCAGTCATGGCCCTTCACTTTAAAAGAGGGAAGGAGCCTTCCAACACACTGCACGGCCCCACCTGCTGCCTCATATGCTCCTGAAATGAAGTGGAGCACTTGATTTCGTGCACCATTTCCTATCTGAAGCACAAACGGCAAACTTTTTAAAAGTTAGAAAACATTAGTGCCTGCTGCTAATTTTTCCTACTTTTAAAAGTTAGCACCCCAAGCGGGGCACTCCTGAATTTCTCCCCCTTAAACTTAAATTATATAGGTATGAGGAACGAGTTAGATAAGGTAGATTGGGAAATTAGATAAAAAGGTCTGACGGTAGATAAGCAGTGGCAAACATTTGAAGAAATATTCCAAAATTCTCAATGAATATACATTCCATTGAGAAGTAAAAACTCCATGAGTTTCATCTGTGGCTAACTAAAGAAGTTAAGGACAGTATTCGATTAAAAGAGGCTTATAATGTTGCGAAGAATAGTAGTAAGCCTGAGGATTGAGAGAGCTTGAGAAATGAGCAAATGATGACCAAAAATTTGATAAAAAGGGAGTAAATAGAATGAGATTAATCTAGCAAGAAATATAAAAACAGACTGTAAGAGCTTCTACAATTATGTAAAAAGGAAGAGAATAGCAAAAGTAAGCATTGGTCCCTTAGAGGCTGAAACAAGTGAAATTATAATGGGGGATAAGGAAATGGCAGAGACATTAAACAAATATTTTATATCTGTCTTCACAGTGGAAGTCACAAAAAGCATACCAAAAATACTGGAGAACCAAGGGACTAATAAGATGAGGAACTTAAAGTAATCAATATCAGTAGAGAAAAAGTAATTGAGAAACTAATGGGACTAAAAGCTGACAAATCCCCTGGACCTGATGGCCTACATCATATGGTTCTAAAAGAGATGGCTGTAGAGATAGTGGATGCATTGGTTGTAATCTTCCAAAATTTTCTAAATTCTAGAACGATCCAAGCGGATTCGAAGGTAGCAAGTATAACCCCGCTATTCAAGAAAGGAGGAATAAAGAAAAAAAGGGAACTACATGCCAGTTAGCCTGACATCAGTCGTCGGGAAAATGCTGGAATCCATTATTACGTAAGTGGTAACAGGGCACTTAAAAATCATAATATAATTAGGCAGAGTCAACATGATTTTATGAAAGGGAAATCATGTTTAACACATTTATTATAGATTTTGGAGAATGTAACTAATAGGATAGATAAAGGGGAACCAGTGGATGTCGTATATTTGGATTTTCAAAAAGCATTCGATAATGTGCCATATAAATGGTTGATATGCAAGATAAAGGCGCATGAGGTTGGGGGTAATATATTAGCATGGATAGAGGATTGGTTTACTGACAGAAAACAGAGAGTAGGGATAAATGGGCCATTTTCAGGTTGGCAAACTGTAACTAGCGGGGTGCCACAAGGATCAGAGCTTGGGCCTCAGCTATTTACAATCTATATTAATGACTTAAATGAAGGGACCAAATGTAACGTGTCCAGGCTTACTGATGATACAAAGCTAGGTGGGAAAGTAAGCTGTGAGGAGGACACAAAGGGCCCAAATTTGGTCAAGTGTCACCCAAAGGACCGCCGAGAGACCTGGCGGTACTTTGGCATGGAGATTCATCAAGGAGATCTGCAAAGACCACCCGGCGGCAAAAGAAACGACTTCGCCCTGAATGTGGGCGGCAGCTGGCGGGAGCTCCCAATCTCAGCTGCAAATGTAATCCTCGCCAAAGTGCTGCCAAGGATTGAGTTGGGCCCAGGAAGGGGGGATCGCATAAAATAAAAAAAATTACACAAAAAAAACCATTGGAAAACCTTCAGGGAACCCCATCCACCTGAATTGCTGTAAAAAAATAAAAGTTTACTAACCTTTTTTTGCAGGTCTTCTTACTTACTGTTGGGGTTAGACTTGCCTCCATGCAACGGTCCTTCCCCCTGCTGCCGCCAACTCCCGCCCGGAGGAATCTGGCAGCAGCCATCAGCGGGCGGTTCCCAGCGGTTCTCCCCTCCCACTGGCAGCAGTCCTCCATGTGACTGGCACCGAGGGGAGACCGCCCAAAAAACTCAGCGGCAGTCGAGAGCAGCGGGCGGTGTGTGCACCAAGTTCAGGGCCACAGAGCCTGCAAAGGGATGCTGATAGATTAAGTGGCCGGAATCTTCCCAGCCCTGCGAGTGCGGTTTGGAGGTGGGCCCGCTGTCAAAATAGCCCTGATTGACAACGGGTTGGGATTCTGCTCTATACCCGTCTGTTTCTGACCTGTTAGGGCTGTGTGTGGATCGCAGACCCACAAGCAAGTGGCGGGCTAGTTAATTAAGGTTGTTAACAGGTAGTTCAATGCTACTTAAGAGGTTTAAAAGCAGGCATATCGCCGTTTTTTGCCGGAAAATGTTATTTTTAGGGCGGTAAACTTGATGCACAAAATTTAGCGTCGGGGTGGAAAGTTCACCAGTGGTTAGGCACCGGCGGTAAAAAATACCGGCGGCCCTTTTATTTCACTGTTTTTCTGACGTCAATCGGTGTGCAATGGCCCACTATCGCCGTGGGCGGGAAATTCGCCGATACCGTCAATTTTACCGCCGACTAAAAAACCCGCCTTGCATATTCAAGTCTTACCTGTTCAGACCTATGACGCACCCTGTGTTAACGATGACATTTTGAAAGACGTAACAGAAATTCAGTGCATGAATGGATTTTGAGAGAAGGCTTCATTTTATACAGAGCTTTATGTGAGTTCATAGTTCATTTTTAAGGCTATTTGAGGATATTTGAGCACATTGGAGGACGTTTTGGGGACATGTGAGGACATTTAAAAGAATGGGGCTATAATATCTCTGCCAATAATGCTGGCTGCATTAACTATGCAGCATAGAGCTGGTAGAAGGCTTATTCAAGAGCATTGTAAGCGTAATCAAAGAGCTCAGAGACGTATGGGGAGGAGGCCTTACCCCCAATGAGTTTACAGGGAACAGCGTTCGTACCTGCAGCTGTCTGAGGCTCAATGTGTTCGAAGGCTGTGCTTTCGAAAAGAGGTGGTCGCTGAGATAAGCCAGCTGATAAAGGCTGACCTACAACCTACCAGTGGGAACAGGACTGCACTGCCCGTCGAGGTGAAGGCGACTGCAGCACCTGCCTTCTATGCCTCCGGCTCCTTTCAGGCATCAGCAGGGGACATATACTGCATCTCACAGTTTGCTGCACATAACTGCATTTGCCAGGCGACTACTGCACTGTACGCACGCAGGATGGACTTAATATTGTTCTCAATGATCAGGGAGGCACAGAATGAGAGGGCTGTGGGTTTTGCACTTATTGCGGGCTTCCCCAAGGTTCAGGGTGCCACCGACTGTACACACATCGCCCTGTGAGCACCTTTAGAGGAGCCAGAGGTTTACCAAAACTGAAAGGGATTCTACTTGCTGAACATACAGATCGTCTGCGACCATACGCAATGCATCATGGCAGTGAATGCCCAGTTTCAAGGAAGCATCCATGATGCTTTCATCTTGTGTGCGAGCAGTGTCTCTGACCTGTTTGAGCGTCAGCCACAAGACCAAAGCTGGATGCTGGGGGACAAAGGTTGTGGGCCTCGCCACCTGGCTCATGACACCCCTCCGGAAAGACAGAAGCCGAGCATCGCTATAATGAGAGCCATGCAGCCATACACGCAACATCATCAAACAGACAATTGGAGTACTCAAGCAGCACTTCTGAAGCCTGGACCACTCTGGAGGTCTCTGAGTTTGTTGTGGTGTGCTGCATGCTACACAACTTAGCCATCATGAGGGGACAGGAATTGCCACAGGGGACTACAGGACCACCTGAGGTGAGAGGGGAGGAGGAGGAGGAGGACGATGATGAGGAGGAGTAGGAGGATGAGGAGCCTAGCGATGACCCATGCCACCATCCCCACCATCACCACAGGGGAGGCCTCGTGGAGCTTTTGCCATTGCAAAAGTCTTACGTCAGCAGCCCATAAATCAACGCTTTGCTTGAACAGTGAAAGGCATGTTTCACCATTGCCTGCCCACTCTATCCCACCATGTTGAAAATTCTCCCTCTTATTCTGCAAATGAGACACTGCACAAGAATGGTTAAGTTGAACAAAAGAATTTATAAAACATTGTTAAACTTATAAAACATTTGTTCATTGTTGAAACTTGTAAACTTTTTCACGAAACAATTTGTGAAACTCTGATAAAATAACCAAAATAAACAGCAACTGCAAGAAGAAGAACAACACCCCCCTGCACGAACTTCTATTTAACTGCGGCTACCTTCCCCCCATCGATCTTAACACTCCCCCCTCACTTCTTGCCCCTACCCCTACCAGTGTTGGGACCAAGACGGGGTGCAGGAAGGCACGCAGGGCGCTCCTGTTGTTGGGGGAGAGACAATGGAGATGCCATTGGACTCCCTGGAGAAGGTCGGGGAATGGAAGGCCCAGCTTCTGAGTCGGAAGGCTCCTATTCTGCCTCCCCTCTCACAGGTGCTGTCAGTCGGGGTGTGACACTGGGAACTGCATTGCCAAAAGTTGAGACCATCAATTGCCGTAGGGCATTGACAGCTTCGGTGTTCTCCCGGATCGCAGCAGCAATCTGCGACATGTCTGCAGATTGTCTGGCAGATTGTGCGGGGATGTTGCCGGAAATGCCACCCAGGACCTGGAGGAGCTCTCGACCCAGTTCGAAGCTCTCCCTTGACAGTCCCACCATGTCCAGGTGTGCGTTTGCCTGTCTTTCAACAGACCGGCTTTACCGACTCAACCTCCACAGAGACGGCATACGGGGTTCAACCCGGGGGTGTGTTGCTGCACACGACTTGGATCTGCTGCTTCAGATGGGACAAAGCCTCTGAATGTTGCTTCCTCAGAGGAACTTGTAGCCACAGCTAAAAGACATGCTGACTGCATCGTCCCTGCCACGCCCTCCACCCCCTCTACCCCCTCCACCCCCTCCACACCCACCACACCCACCACTCCCTTCACCTCTTCCACCCCCTCCACCCCAGCACCAACTCCATCCCCTCCACCCCCACCACACCCATCACCCCCTCCACCCCCACCACTCCCTCCACCCTCTCCAACCCCTCCACCTCCACCACTCCCTCCACCTCCTCCACCCCCTCCACCCCCACCACCTCCTCCACCCCCTCCACCGCCACCACAGCCACCACTCCCTCCACCTCCTCCACCCCCTCCACACCCACCACACCCACCACTCCCTCCACCTCCTCCACCCCCTCCACACCCACCACACCCACCACTCCCTCCACCCCTTCCACCCCCTCCACCCCAGCACCAACTCCATCCCCTCCACCCCCACCACACCCATCACCCCCTCCACCCCCACCACTCTCTCCACCCCCTCCACCCCCTCCAACCCCTCCACCTCCACCACTCCCTCCACCTCCTCCACCCCCTCCACCCCCACCACCTCCTCCACCCCCTCCACCCCTCCACACCCACCACCCCCTCCACCCCCACCACTCCCTCCACCCCCTCCACCCCCAGCACCCCCTCCACCCCCAGCACCCCTTCCACCCCCTTGGAGCATCCTCTCTCACCACTGACAGATCACTCTGTCATCTCAACCTCACCTGCCATCATATTTTTATTTATGTATTTATTTAATGTATTTTTAAAAGTTGACATGGTCTTAGCTTCAATCACTAACTCTGATACTGCATTCCATAGCCTCGCAGCCCTCGATAGAAAAAACTTTTCTCCTGCCCTTTTCTCATGTCCTAAATCTCTTACATTTAATCGTATATCTATCCTTGTTCGAGGATAGCTGTTTTATAAGAATAGGGGTGTTTATGCCATGTAGGGGATAACATAATCGCCACTGAACAATCAAATTATATAAGGCTCATGGGGTTAGGGTAATATATTAGCATGGATAGAGGATTGGTTAACAGACAGAGAACAGAGTAGGGATAAATGGGTCATTTTCAGGTTGGCAGGCTGTAACTAATGGGGTGCCACAAGGATCAGTGCTTGGGTCTCAGTTATTTACAATCTATATTAATGACTTGGATGAAGGGACCGAGTGTAATGTATCCAAGTTTGCTGATGATACAAAGCTAGATGGGAAAGTAAGCTGTGAAGAGAACACAAGGAGCCTAAAAAGGATATAAACCGGTTAAGTGAATGGGCAATAAGGCAATGTAATGTAATGGAGTGTAATGTATGGAAATATGAGGTTATTCACTTTGGTAGGAAGAATAGAAAAACTGAATAATTTTTAAATCGTGAGAAGCTATTAAATGTTGGTGTTCAGAGAGATTTAGGAGTCCTCGTACAGGAAATGCAGAGAGTTATCATGCAAGTTCAGCAAGCAATTAGGAAAGCAAATGGCATGCTGACCTTTTTGCAAGGGGGTACAAGAGTAAGGAAATCTTGCTACAGTGTTCCAGGGTTTTATTGAGATTCCTTATCTAAGGAAGGATATACTTGCCTTAGAGATGATGCAACAAAGATTCACTAGCTTGATTCCTGGGTTGAGAACTGTTGTCCTATGAGGAGAGATTGAGTAGATTGGGCCTATACTCTCTGGTTTAGAAGAATGAGAGGTGATCTCATTGCAACATATAAGATTCTGAGGAAGATTGACAGGGTGGATTCTGAGAGGTTGTTTTCCCTGGCTGGAGAGTCTAGAACTAGGGGGCACAGTCTCAGGATAAGCGGTCAGCCATCTAAGACAGAGATGGAGGAATTTCTTCACTCAGAGGGTTGTGAATCTTTGGAATTCTGTACCCCAAAGGGCTGTGGTGCTCAGTATATTCAAGGCTAAGAGAGATAGATTTTTGAATCTATCTAAGGAAATCAAGGGATATAGACATTGGGTGGGAAAATTAAATTGAGGTTGAAGATCAGCCATGATCTTATTGAGTGAGAGAGCAGGCTCGAAGGGCCATATGGCCTACTCCTGCTCCAATTTCATATGTTCTGATATTCTTATGACCTTGTTAGTTTTTTCAAGGTAAGACTCTTATCACTCGCATCAATTATTCTCCTTTCACACCTGCACCACCGGCAGCCTCACGACTCACCACACTCCCTCCTTTTCTTATCTTCACTCTCCTACATTAGTCCACCTTTTTTCATTCCATCTCCTTCTCTTCCTACTTGCTCACACTGCACCTCCTACTCCCAGCACTATGGCAACCCTCACTTCTTCACACATCACATCTTAGACATAACAGATGAACTTTCCCACCATGACAGGCACATTCTCTAAATACCTCAGAAGGATGTCACTGACACACTCCCTTTTACGTTACATGGGAAGATCATGCAAAACATGCAACAAGAGGCCATGACCAAAGGAGGCCGAATCCATCTGTAATCTTGGCTCCCGTGGAAGAAAAAGTGTTGGCCATCATGGGCGGGAATGTCATCTCACTAGGTCACTTCAGGAAGAGGAGGCCAGTCTTCCTGAAGATGCAGTGGCCCTCGAACTTACTCTAGCAAGCACGCATACTTTAGTGAGTGGGCTAAAGTAGAGCTTTTCATGTGGTGAATCACTAGCTAAAAGTGTGCAGTAGCAAGGGCATAGGTGACAGCTCGATGGAGAATGAGATTGCATACTAGCTCTGCTGCACAGGACTCAGATGCTGACTTCAAGGACCCAAGCTATCAAACACAGCTGATAGGCATACACCAGGATATACCAGGTACAATGGGAAACCTGCCAGGGCACCTGCATGCTTTGGCTCAGAGCATGGAAAAGCTCAGCTCCAACTTGTGTCCAGCTTTGTGCAGAGCGTGGAGACCATTCTGTCCAACATGGAGTAGGTGATTAACTCCATGAATGCGTCAGTGGTGTCCACCATGATGGAGCCTCTGCTGGCAGCTCTAATTGCTTCTATGGCAGCCCACACTGCTGCCATGGAAGCTCAGACATCTGCCACCTTGGTTCTGGGAGCCAGTGTTAACTGGGGCATCCAGAGCTTTACATCATTTCTGCACTCTGTCCTCATGTAAACCCACGGGAGTGATGAGCCGCAGTCGCAGGAGATTGGCTGTGGCTCCAATGAAAAAGCTGCTGCTGTCCCCTCTCAGGATGCCTGCTTCTCCCCCATCCACTCCACCAGTGACCTTGTTAGTGTCACACAGCCATCTGGGCCAGACTACCCCGGCCCACGCTGAGGTGCTGAATTCTCCAGCCGAGCCCTCAAGGCCCAGAGCTGCTCAAGGTCATCCACTCCGGCCATTTGAAGTGTCCTCAATGGAAGTTCTATAGCCTTGCATCTACCAAGCTTCGCCATTGGGAAGCTAGGACCACTAAGGTAGGTAAATGAGCAACAAGACAGGCACTAAGGGGTTGCACATGGTTGCAGCACAACTTAAATTCTAGTCCATGCTCCTTAGCATAGGTCAACCAGTAAGAACACAAAAACATAAGAAATAGGAGCAGAAGTAGGCCATACGAACAAGCGAGCCTGCTCTGTCATTCAATAAGATCATGGCTGAACTCCTACATCAACTCCACTTTCCCACCCTGTCCCCATATCCCTTGATTCTCATAGAATCATAGAATCATAGAAGTTTACAGCACGGATGGAGGCCATTTCGGCCCATCGTGTCCATACCGGCCAACAAGAAGCTATCTAGCCTAATCCCACTTTCCAGCTCTAGGTCCGTTGTCCTGTAGGTTACGGCACTTTAAGTGCACATTTATTATCTTTTAAATGTGGTGAGGGTTCCTGCCTCTACCACCCTTTCAGGCTGTGAGTTCCAGACACCCACAACCCTCTGCGGAAGAAATTTCCCCTCAAATGCCCTCTAAACCTTCTACCAATTACTTCTTGATAACAATTCTGACTTGATTTATGCTGTGGAATATATTTACTGGGCGAGAGCAAAGATCACACAGTTCCTCCCTACTAGTCTAGATAGACATCAGGAAGCTCTATGCTATTTTCCTATAACATTACCAGGGGCTGTAGGGAAATACACATAAAATGAGGCAGCTGCAAATGCATAATTATCTTTAAAAGGAAAATCATTTCCAAAGGCAAATCAAATTTGAATCAGGCTAAGTTGATATTTTTGCCAAACGTCACAAAAGCAAAGAACTGTAGATGCTGGAAATCTGAAGCAAAAACAGCATATACTGCAGGAGACGCTCAACAGGTCAGGCAGTATCTGTCGAGAGGACACAAATCAGTTGACGTTTCAAGGATAAACCTTTCCTCAGGACTGAAAGATATTACAGATGAAGAGCATTTATATTAGAACAGAACAAGGAACAGAGAGATGGAGGAAAAAAAACAAGACACGCCATGACCACACACACTGAGGAAAAGATTATGGGCTAGACTTTCCTCTTCATTTTCTGCAGTTTTCTAGGCGGTACAGCTCTTTTTCGGTGAAAAAGCACCCAGCAAAAGTTTCCACTTCATTTTTTAAAGAGTTCCGCTGACATTTTCAAAATACCGCTAGGGAGCGGACCGCCAACATGCATCGCCGAGGAAACTGGCACTGTCCAAGTTTTGGCTCAACGGTAACCCATAGATAAGATCGAAAAAAACAGCCACGAAAAGCTGCCGGAATAGGGCGCTAAGTATCCAGCAAAGAAAGGTAAGTTAAAGATTTTTTTTATAATTATTTTAAAATTCTTTCATGACGATTAAGTTAAAAAGGGTCTTGAGAATGTTTTCTAAATTTTTATTTTTTGTTTCAGAGTTTTCCTCCTCCCTAGGCCCAACCACAGCCTTGGTCTAAATTTGAGTACTTACTGCCCATTCTGGTTAGGTGCCGTCCATTTTGCCAAGGATCACGTTAGCCACTGAGTACCTTCGTGTAAGATCCATCAGGTCGCCGGGCGGTATATTTTCCCTTTTTTAAGGAATTTTTCGCCAGTGTTATTTGAAGAATCTTAGTGGTCTTTTTGGGTGGAAATCTGGCGGTGAGGGGCTTTAGGGAAAGTCTAATCCATAGAAGGATGTGTAAAGGGAAAAAGTGAAGATGGGGAAAGAGCTAATGAGCATAAATGATATGCATAGGAGACAAAAGGAGGCATATGGATAGAAATCAAAGACATATGTGAGATTCTGAGTGTGTGAGAAGAGCTAAAAGGGGATAAATAAGTAGAATAGGAAGCATGTATATGCCTTTTATGTATTTTACACTGTTTCTCTGAGATTTTCATTGATTTTCCATCAAATATACCACAGGAGAACATTCACAAAAATTAATGGCTATGAATTTTTTTCTGTGTTCATTAAAGCAAGAAATATCAGTGCTGTTGAATGCAACATCTTTCTATTTTTGGCCCTTAGTATCATCATTATGTATCAGCAGGTCAGGTATAGCATGAGTCAAACATAGGTTCGAGCTCCTTTACTCCATGCCAACAATTTAGCTTAACCTGCAGCTCTGGAAGAGCAACCTTCCTTTCTTTCCCTTCCCGTGACATTTCTCAATCTTTAAAGTTATTCTCCTGACCTCACTGCATGAAACTGCCAATTTAATACTGCACTGAGTTATGGGTAAGTTTCTGTTATGGACCCATGTCCACAGGATTAGATTGATAATGCCCTGAACCCATTTGTACTGACAGCTGGTAGAAAGAGTAGATTTTCATGCCTTCCAATTTGGCTCGGTTTAATGCCAGATCCCACCAGTGAGTGGACCAATTAATTTTCACATTATCTTTTCCAGGCCAGGTTTTGATTCTTACTTTGTTAATGTTTTTATTGGCCTTCTGCAAAATGTTCTGCAAAGACCTCAAAAAATTATTTTTCAGAAAAACTATCATGTACACTGACTTATGAATGTATGGGTAGATAAATTAATAGGCAGACAGATTAATGGATGGATGGATGAAAGCAGATATATGAAATGTCAGTGGAGCAAAACACAGGCCTTATTTACACTTTTGGGACACTTTAAAGCACATTAACTCAGGGATTTACTGACGAAGAACAAAAACTCCAGAGTGTGAACACAGAAGTCTGGATTCGGTGCTCAGTCAACTGTGAGTCTGCCCAGTAATTTGTTCAGTAAGGGCTTAAGTGTGCAATCTTCAGACATGGACGGCAAATCCATCAGCATTTGGATCTTAGAAGCTGTCACTTAATTTTTCATTGTTTATAGCTGCTAAAGAAACGGCAACACCTTTTAGGGGATCAGCTGAGGTTTTTATAGAAAAGCAAAATACTGCGGATGCTGGAAATTTGAAATAGAAACAGAAAATGCTGGCAATACTCAGCTGGTCAGGCAGCATCTGTGGAGAGAGAAGCAGAGTGAACCGACCGAGGAGGGCTCAGTACGGCCGAGGTATGTGGCAGGCTGCCACCCCGTTACGGTCTCCATGCCGGTTTTCCGACGACTTTCCCCTGATTATGCTTGTTAAGCCCACCTTGCGAGATTCCCAGCCAATTAATAGGAAGCTGCCTGATGATATCATTTGGTGACGTGTCATCAGCCGGTTTCCTTAAAGGGACCATATCCACACTCATTTTGACATTTGTGCTGTCAGTGTTTGCCAGCACTGACCGGCACTGCACAAAGGTGCACGGCTGCACCCAGGCTCTCTCATCACTCCCTCTGTAGGCTTAAGGAAGGAGTCACAGTATGCAGGAAGGTTCTCTTCTCTTCCAATGGGCGGAGGAGACCTCCCCAGGATCCCAATGCAGCCTGGTTGCACATTGCACAGGAGGACACAAGCAGGGATGTTGTCAGGAGGACCAGGCTGTAGTAGCGCAAACCTTTCAATTATCTCAGTAGATCACGAAACGCTATTGCAAAGCCACACTCAACCTCATCCTGCTGTGCCATTCATCACATCCCCATCACTCTGCCTTCCCACCTGCCCTACTTCTGCACATCCTGACTCACACCAACTTACCTTACACCTCCACCCATCCCTCTCTTGCTATCTACATTATTACTTCCCCATCTCATTAGCCACCCCTCACACTCACTCTTTGTCCAATCATATCAACTATCAACACACCAGGGTAGACACATGGGATATTTAGCCAATGTTCATGTAAAGTTTCTGTTAATGTGCTATCAAAGATTGAGGGGCAGACGGGGCATAATGAAGTGTTTGCCCAGGAGAGGGGGGTGATTGCGCCTCCTGGGAAATTGCTCTGGAGGTTTGGGGGGGTGATGTGCTGGTAGAACCGCGCCCTGGGTCAGCACACGCCTGGCGATGATGTCATCGCCGTGCACGCCGACTCCTTACCACCTCGCGGCAACCCATTTGCATTCCGGTGGAAATTGCCCCGCGCACTGCGAGATTGGTGCAGGCGCATGTCAGTGCTAGCTTCGCAGGGCGCAAAGTTATCAGACATCCGCTGACAATGGTGGCCCTCACATTGACCGGGCTGCCATCATTCAGCCCGGCACTCCTTTATGGGTGTCGGACCACTGGCTCAGTCAGACGTACCCCTGGTGGCCCAGTGGCTGGCCACTAAAAGGCCTGCAGAGTGTGCAGCGGCCCTCCCCTTAAATGAAGGGGAGTGGCATGGGTAGCATATTAGCGCGGCCTCCTGCGTGCGGCCTCCTGAGCACGGTGCTGGCGGCAGGCTCCCGCCCCGGGAGCAGCCTTCCAAAGAAGCAGAGTGCCAGAGACAACGCTCTGCTTCCTTGGAGGGATGCACGTGCCCAATTCTGCATTGGGGGCGGGACTTCCGGACCAGGCGATAAAAATACCTGCCCGGAAGATTACCACCCCGATCAGGGCCCCGGGGCAATATCGGCCCCTGAAATCTTTATTTTCAAAACTTTGCCTTCTTGGACAGATTTGTGTGCTCCTTTGGAAGTGGCTTAATGAGTTGCAGTGAATTGTGCGACATAACAGTACCACCCACAATGGTGATGAGTGTGAACGGAATGGCTTGGGCACTGTAAGGATGCGTTAAGGTGCTGGGTTGGTGCCAACCTGGCACATCATGTGGCAGCCAGGATGTATAGCATGTAGTGAAGCAAATCTGGCCAGGGTGAGGCCTTTCATGGCTTTTTGGGCAGCAAAGTGGTCATGTGCTGATGCCTTGTGTCCTGTGCAGCATCACATGATTGCAGAGAATGTTGTTGCTGTTGCTGATGTTGCTGGTGTGCCTGGTGATGTTGGTGTTGGGGCTGATCATGGTCAGATTCTGAGGACCAAGGTGAGATTTTTTCAAGGACACCGATGCTGCTGCAATAGATGACAGCTGAAGTTGAGATGACAGAAATGATCTGTCAATGGTGAGAGAGGTTGATCCAAGGAGGTGACACTGGAGAGAGAGTTTACTCCTAACACTTCCAATCTTTCTAAAGCTGAAAAGTGTATTCCAAATCCTGAAGGCTCCAGCTTCTATCATTGGAAAGTGAACAGTTGTGAGATGGTAGCTTTTATACTACTTTTATACTACTTTTGCAGCTCTCATCTATTCAGAGGAATGGAGAGTCATTGAAAACTCAACTTACTTACCTGGCGTGATCCCTGAGTGCCATGAAACTCATCAATAAGCTGATGTAAAATGCTGTTTAAATACCTTTTAACAACCTCTTAACTATTTCAATTGGCTCATCCGCCACTTGCCTGTAAAGTGCAGGCAGATGCGGCATTTGGGAAACTGACACAGAGGTGGGTTCATAGCAAGATCCCAACACGCTGTCAATCTTTTAGGTTTTGACAGTGGACCCACCTCCGAACCTACCCTCTGAACGGCGGCAGGATTCCGGCCAAAGTTTCAGGTCGATGCCCTTTCGTTAGAACTGGAAAAATTTACAGACGTAACAGATTTTAAGCCGATGCGGAGGCAGAGAAAGGGAGAGGGCAGGAAAGAGAAAAAGGGAAGGTCTGTGGTAGGGTGGAAGGCAGGAGTGATTGAATGACAAAAGGGATGATAGTACGAAGCAAGACGAGATGGTAATGGGACAAGTATAGAAACAAAAGATGAGTCTAGAAGCGATGTAAATGGGAATGGCAGAAACATCAATAGCTGCCATCTGAAATAATAAGAGCAGAGGTTATGGTCTGAAACTCTTGAACTCTATGTTGAGTCCAGAAGGCTGGAAAATGCCTAACCGAGCTTATGTTGAGCTTTGTTGGAACAGTGTAAGAGGCCGAGGACGGAGCGATCAGAGTGGGAGTGGAGCGGAGAATTAAAGTGACAGGTGACCGGAAGCTCGGGGGCACGCTTATGGACTGAATGGAGGTGTTCCGCAAAGCAGTCACTTAATCTGCGTTTACTCTCCCCAATGTAGAGGAGACTGCATCGTGAGCACCGAATACAGTATAATACATTGTAAGAAGTACAAGTTAATTGCTGTTTCACCTGGAACAGGTTTTATAGAGTTGTCCAAAGATTATTATAATTTGTAATGCAGATATTTATTGTAAATATTTCATGCTTTTTTACTTCTTTGGCAGGTTTTTTGCACAATTTGTACTATATTCATAAAAATCTGTCAAGGTATTGATGCCGCAGAACCAGTAACTGTATTGGAGTTACATATCTCCACTGAGCTCCACTCCAGGCTCCTGACTGAAGATAGCATCATAACTACCATTGACCATGAAACAATGGTATTGTAATACTAACTATATTTTCCACCCCGTACAAAGGCATGATCATTTTGTACTTTGATATTTAAACTCAGGAAAAGGGGCTATCGAACAGAAATACTAAACCTTTCAAGCAAAATACATCATTCTGTAATGAAATGAATTGTACTTTCAGGCAGCAGTAAGTGATGAAGCAGGTGTCTTCTTCAGTTGAGCGTGTGATGGCAGTGTAATTTGTCAGCAAGTGACATTTTTGCGGATGAATTTACTTTAATTGTCTGAGAGCTTCAGCACCAAAATGAGGTAGAGTAAATTTGTCAGCAACCTATTGATAACAGTGCTGGCTTCATAACCAATTAGCTGTCACTCAGAGATCTGCCTGCTCAAGGTGTGGTAAGTGTTGTCTGCTCTCTCGCAGTCTTTGGTCTCAATGCAATTAGCCGAGTTCAATCAAGGCATCAGTCGAGCCACTAAAATTAGCTTCAGCCCTTATGAGCTAGAGAAGGTAAAATCAACTTGGTTTCCCCGCTTTTGATCATATTAAGCCCTGCAGGAAAGTGTATGCATATGGATGTCAGGCGAAGGCAAGATGCTGCTCATCAATGATATCCTCCACAGTTACATTTCCCAGCTGAAATATGAAGAGTAGCTCCTTGGGCCTTTTACAGCAAAGTAGCTGGTGCCAGTAGAGTGGTACCCTGAGTTTAAATATTAAAAACACAACCATGGATGTCTTTCTATGGTGATGGAAAACATAGTTAGCATCACAATATTGCCTTATGGTCAATGGTAATTATTAGCCAACACCTTCTGAAAGGATTTGACAAGGGGAAACAGAACATTCGGTTGAAAGTTGGGAGAGGGGTGGGAGGGAGGAAAAGCTACCTTACTTGTCTCACTCTGCTAGTGGTACTATTGTTGATTACAAAGTGGCTCAGAATTACAGTGGTATGGAAAAAGGCATGTGTAAACCACTCCAAGCTTTTGGATGAAGGCAACATAATGTAAGGGAGTTGGATTCACTTTAAAAGGATATTATCCCTGCTGGCTTTTTCAGATCCCTTTTTCTTTCTTTTTTCATCTTTCTTCGCAATGTTCCCTTTAGTACATGCAACATACAATATCACTAATTGGTCCTAATATGCAATATTGTAGCTAAGCATCTCTTTGTAATAAAAACAGAAAATGCTGGAAATCTCAGCAGGTCAGGCAGCATCTGTGGAGAACAGAAAATGCTGTATAAGCATCTCTTTATATATGATTAAGCATTGGCCAGTTAGTAGGAACATTATTGCTTTACTTTGCATTGATACTACAAGTAACTGAGAGGTGATCTTATTGAAACTTATAAGATAATGAGGGATCTCGACAAGGTGGATGCAGATAGGATATTTCCACTCATAGGGGAAACTAAAACTAGGGGACATAGTCTTATAATAAGGGGCCACCCATTTAAAACTGAGATGAGGAGAAATTTCTTCTCTCAGAGAGCTGTGGAGGCCGGGACATTGAATATATTTAAGGCAGAGATAGACAGGTTTTTGAATGATAAGGGAGTCATCATCATCATAGGTAGACCCTCGAAGCGATGATGACCTGCTTCCATGCCAAAAAGGGATTTATCTCATTGCAACATATAAGATTCTGAGAGGGATTGACAGGGTAGGATATACTGAGAGGTTGCTTCCCCTGGTTGGAGAGTCTAGAACTAGGGGGCATAGACTCAGGATAAGGTGCAGGATAAGCGGGCAGGAAAGTGGAGCTGAGTCCATGATCAAATCAGCCATGATCTTATTGAATAGCAGAGCAGTCTCAAGGGGCCAAATGGCCTACCGGATGCTCTTCCTCCACTTAGGGCGGTCTTTGACCAGGGATTTCCAGGTGTTATTGGGGTTGTTGCATTTTATCATGGAGGCTTTGAGGGTGTCCTTAAAACGTTTCCTCTGCCCACCTGGGGCTTGCTTGCCATGTAGGAGTTCTGAGTAGAGCGCTTGCTTTGGGAGTCTTGTGTCGGGCATGCGGACAATGTGTCCCGCCCAACGGAGCTGGTTGAGTGTGGTCAGTGTTTCAATGCTGGGAATGTTGGTCTGATCGAGAACATTGACTTTGTTGCGTCTATCCTCCCAGGGAATTTGCAGGATCTTGCGGAGACATCGTTGATGGTATTTCTCCAATTTGAGGTGTCTGCTGTATATGGTCCACGTTTCTGAGCCATACAGGAGGGCGGGTATCACTACAGCCCTGTAGACCATAAGCTTGGTGCCAGATTTGAGGGCCTGATCCTCGAACACTCTCTTCCTCAGGCGACTGAAGGCTGCACTGGCGCACTAGAGTGCTTAGCTTTTAAAAGCACAGGGAATATTTTGGAGTAAGTACAGTTATTTACTGGAAGACTCTGAAAGATTAACAAAAAAGATTAAAATGATCTCATCCCTCAAACTAAGCCTTTACAGCTGCCTGGTAAATGCTTTTATGTGTTTGTTTTGAATTATTATAGAATTTTCCCTTCCTCCCCCCCCCCCCCCTTACGCTGTGAAAACAGACTCCTGCACCCGTTTGCAGCATGCGTAAATTTTCCAGCGTAATTGATGCGCAGTCGGTGGGCAATTAGCCCAACTTTTCACCAGCACATCATTTCAATGAGGCTTGAAATCCCGAACTTGCAGTCAATGGTAAAGGCATTACGAGCCTTTTCAGCATACCTACCACAAATTCAGGGCCATTCTGTTTTTCTATTCTTCCTACTAAAGTGAATAACCTATTTCCCCACATTATACTCCATCTGCCACCTGATTTCCCACTCACTTAACCTGTCTATATCCCTTTGCGAGCTCTGCAGACAGGACGACAGTGCACAACATGTCTCAACCACCATTCAATACTGCCGGAGCATGGATTCTAATAACTTGAATCTTCTCTGTTGACCTTGTGTAAAATGTTATCACCATGATTGCTTGACCGAGCTGATTAATATCTTCCCTTAAAACAATTTAAAGGGGGATGTTTTCTATTTAACTACCTGAACTCAGCTACTGCGGTGGTGAATTTCTGCGGAGGTTCCTTCTGCTGGTCTGATGTAACTTTAGCAGAAATGTACCAATAACCTTTGAAAATGGTATGCAAGTTTACACCATTTCTTTGAGGATGTACCATCAAAGTTACAACAGACGTGCAGGAAGACCCCATGGAAATTCACCTTCACCATGGCTAGACATGACTGATGGCATTATTTAATGTGTAAACACCTGAGACACACCTTTGACATTCCTCTGTCCCCTTGTTTAATGCAAGTGTTAACCATTTGTTTGAAGTGGGCTTGCACCCCATTAAAATAATGGAGAAGGAATGCCACATGCACATATTAAGCTCCAACCATTAATATTTCAAACTGTAATTCCTAGGCTATTATGCACACTGGGCCATTGTGAGAGCAGCCATTGATCCGTCTTTTGGATGAGATGTTAAACCGAGGTCCCGGGTGTCCTGGCCAATATTTATCCCTCAATCAACATAACAAAAACAGATTATCTGGTCGTTATCACATTACTGTTTGTGGGAGCTTGCTTGTGCACAAACTGGCTGCCGCATCTCCCACATTACAACAATGATGACACTTCAAAAAGTAATTCATTGGCTTTAAAGCGCTTTGAGATGTCAGGTGGTTGTCAAAGGCACTATATAAATCCAAGTCTTTCTTTCTTTTTAGAGTGAGAATTAATCTTTGTTTTGACAAAAACTTAATTTAACTCTTAAGGGGCAAAATGCTCCTGTTGTGCGCCACCTGTTCACACCTCCAGGGATGCTAACGGAGTGCAAAAGCGTTTTCGCCCGGGGGGGGGGGGGGGGGGAGGGTTGCTACTGGCTCCCGCAAAGTTGCACGGGAGTTAGCAGAGGTGTGAATGCAGTGGCACCGCGCCCTGGGCCGTTGCGCCAGCGATGATGACATCATTGCCATGCACGGTGACTCCGTTTTGTCCTGCGGCGGCCCCTTTCCTCCTGCAGCCGAAATTGGCCAGCGGTCCATGAGGCCACTGTGGGTGATGCCCGCACGAGCGTTGCGAGTTATGAACTGATCCGCACACCCATCGAAGGGCGAAAGTTAAAGGGGAGCTGAGCTGCACCACCATTTTTTTCCCGACTCACTGGTCGGGCTGCTGTCGAACAATGTCGCAGGGTCATGCAGCCCGGAGTCCGTTTAAGTGCCGGCTGCGGCCATGGCACCCCTTAGCGCTGGTGGCCCAGTGGAGGCCATCAAAGGGCCTGCAGAGCACACAGCGTCCTTCCTCTTTAACGGAAGACGAGGGGCATTGAAACGCATCAGCGCTACACAGAGAGGCCATGTAGCGCTCCGCGATATGCCCAGGTAGCGCCCCCAATCCCACCCCGAAAGGAAGTGGAGGGCGCGACATTGCGCTCCATTTCCTGTGAGGGGCGGTAATCCCAATTTAGTTTCCGGGGCAGGACTTCAGAATGTCTGGCCCCGGAGAGATTACCGCCCCTGTTGGGGTAAAAGGAAGACTTCTCTCCCTCGGGGCAGACTACCTGATATAGGTAATCGACACCTCGCCCATCGCCCTCCAAATAACGAACACGGAATTAAACAAACAAAACCTTCAGTTTAACCGGCTTTATTTCAAGCAAATGCAAGGGAAGGTTCAATCGTGGAACCTTCAAAATATAAGAGGTTTTAACTATAATTTATACAGGTTTTGTAAAGGAGCTATGCTCCGACAAAATCATCGATAAGTCTATTTCTATCAGCGGACTTACATTGATTTGTCGACTTTTTTCAGACTGGCTCTGAGTGGTACATGCAATTGTCCATCTCCCATCATATGTTAATTGTGTTTGTTCCGTAATTTGCACTTTTCCATAGTTTATATGACGCCTGAAGTAACTGTTCCAAAATACTGGCTTTCTTATCCCTTCCTCAGAGACTTCTAATCAAAATTGTAACTGCTGACTTCTGCTGTTTTGTTAAGTGTTACTAAGGTTAACCGTACAGTTTTAACGTGTTATAATCGTGCTATACCTACATAAGCAAGTATTACATACAATTGGCAATTATTCCTCAGACCCTCCTTATACTGATTAGTTCACTACCTTCAGCATTGTGTTATGACCACCTATCCATCTACTCTTTGCCTGCTACAATTCTATATCCCTTACAGCCCCCATCCGGGGCGATTGGGAATTTCGGTCCCTTAATCTTTTGAAAGCTATTTCTTATTTAAAATGTGCATTGAATAACAAATATATTTAATTTCATCTTTTTATTACAAAGGTTAAATGTTATAACTGCTTTAAATTGGATATTATAACCTGGGGGGTGGGGCTGATTTTAATCTTACCTGCCCAGAGCAGTTGGGCAGTTAAAATCAACCAGGGTACTTAGCTGCCAGAAAGCAGCCAAGAATTCACCATTCTGAATTTTAACCTGTTCTACTGAGCAGATGGGCTGCTACTTTATACATGCATGTTGGGTACCGATGATATCATCAGGACCCAACTTCAATTTTAATTGTGGCCTGAGCAGGGAAGTCGTTGTGGCTTTCATGCCCATGTGAAGTCTTTCAGAAGAGGAGCCTGGGCCAGAAGAGACCCAACCAGGTACGTTTTTTTATTTTCCTTCTGAGGCCAGCCAGCCATGGACTCCTATCCCTTTCCGAACATGAGAACCTCATGGGATGGCTCTGGAACCAATGTTTCGACCTACCTTGTGTCATTGGGCAGCTTCGGGGCCCGGTGATGTTCTGCCTACCCGGAACGAGCGAGAAATCAGTCGGCAGGATTTAATTGGGGCCCAGAACTTAAAATACCTCGGGTCTCATTTCTGGAGCAGCAGGTGAGTTTCCTCCTCACCTCACTATCCATCTGCCCAAAACCCACTGGGATTTAAAAGGGTCTCGGAAGTTTCTGTGATTGACACATACCTCTGTTCATTGGATGGAGTCCTGGTAGAGTCTGACAGTCCAATCCACTTATCTGTGATATGTGTAATGAATGCTCAGCAGAACTCTGTCCATGCTTTTTGTAACAAAATATTGGAATTTCTACTCAGCCACTCAAAAGGAAGTGGGCAATTACATTGTTCATAGCGTTTTAGCCTTTTTTTTAACATTTCATTTCTAGGATTATTTTTCATCATGTGCTACTGATTTACAATTTCAACAACTAAAAATCGAAAATGTAGTCACCACTAAGTAGACATTCCTTCTCTGTATTAGGCCCTCTAAGTTCAGTAGGCTGAAAATTACTGAGATTTTTACACAACCTTTGCGGAAAGCAAACGAGGCTTTGAGTGGATGAGACAAGGCTAATATAATGATGGAGCATTAGCTATTACACTTAAAGCTTGGTTTCCTCATTTTACTTTATCCTTTGACTGAATCACAGAGCATCAAATCCATAATCTAGTTGACCTCTTCCTTGGTTGGAAGGCTAGCATCTCTGGAGAAAAGTATATGAGGAATATAAAGACAGTAAAAGTGTAGGTCACGGATGACAGCTATCTGTCAATTTCATTTTAAATTCACTTTCTACTCTTAAAAATATGACCTTTTCAGGAAAAATATATTATGAGACTTTGATTTTTCTTCTTCTTTAAAGTGTTAATAGTAGAAAGCAAATCATTATATGGAACACTTCTTGTGGGCTGTACTGAAAGTAAACAAAATCCACAATGAAATCGAAGCAAAGGTCTCAATGTGGACTGGGGCGGGTTCCGTGAGCAGGGGGTGAGCAGTTTTGCTCAGGGTTTCCCCCACACTATGGAGTTTTAACCTGTCTGATCTAACTGGGCACTCCCTCCCCAGGTTACACACTGTCTCCACAGCATGCGTATTTCTTTTCTAGAAGGTTGCTCGCCTGGAAGCTAGCCTGATTGACCGGCTTGGCTCCCTGTCAGGTGAGCAATGCTCTGGAGGAGCTCGCAGCACCTATAACAGGTAGGGAGCCTATAGCTACTTTAGTCGGAGCGTGGGGGCTGGAGTCCCGATCTTGGACAGGGTGGTGGTCCATAATCCCAGATAGGTCCGATCACAATGGAGGATCTTTGGATGGGGTGGAGTGGGGAGGGGGGGGCGGTTCTGTTGGTAGGTGGGAGTCCAATGGCGGGCAGGGATGCAGGTTAGCTTGGTGGGCCGAGAGGAAACATTCCTGCTCTTCTTGGCCCACAAGCAATTCTATAAAGGCACTTACATTTTCTTCGAAACAGTCCTCAACCTAATTCAGCTGTCGGGTTTCCAGAGTCCCGGGAAACCTGGCCGGCCAGGGTTAAACCTGGAAGACAGGTTAAATATGATGCACACAATCTCATTATAATATTTAAATGGCCAACCAGCCTCCTGAGAATGGGTTGGTTGCCCGCACCCCCCCGTCCCATCTCTGTTAAAACTGTAAGTGGGCAGGTTGGAAGTGTGTTGCGTGGGTCGGGGTCGGGTTTGAGATTTTTAAAATGTTAACATTCCACCTGACCCTAACTCACACATTTTTTGTGGTAAAAATTACCCTCAAAATATCTCCCAAAACTTTCCAGCATTTTAACTAAGAACAGCTAAGGATCTCTGTAAATACCACTGAAAATAATCTCCTTCCGATTTGTACTGCCCATGGTTTGTGGGCAGATTGAGGAGCTGGTAGTTGCAATATGGACAGAGACGAAATGGTGCAGGGTCCTGACAACGTAATTTAGCCTTTAACTTTTATTTATTATTCCCTCATTAGAACCCCTGTAACACATCAGCTAAAAATAGGACAGAAGCGAAAGGAAATTGGCCCCCATGTTTTGAGATCTGATATCAGGTTGCATTGGTTTATTGAAGGGTCAATGCATTCAACAGCTATTATGGACCGAATCCTTAATAATGATCCAGAAATGGTACCTACGGTATTACTAAATGAACACCTAGAATTCAGTGATCATGATATCATTAAGACCATAATGTGAAAAGGATAATAAAAGAAACATAGAATCTTTGAAAATAGGTGCAAGAGTAGGTCATTCAGCCCTTCGAGCCTGCACCACCATTCAATAAGATCATGGCTGATCATTCACCTCAGAATCCCTCTCCTGCTTTCTCTCCATACCCCTTGATCCCTTTAGTCGTAAGAGCCATATCCAACTCCCTCTTGAATATATCTAACGAACTGGCATCAACAACTCTCTGTGGAAGAGAATTCCACAGGTTAACAACTTTCTGAGTGAAGAAGTTTCTCCTCATCTCGGTACTAAATGGCTTACCCCTTATCCTTAGACTGTGAACCCTGGTTCTGGACTCCCCCAACATTGGGAACATTCTTCCTGCATCTAACCTGTCCAGTTCCGTCAGAATTTTATATGTTTCTATGAGATCCCCTCTCATTCTTTTAAACTCCAGTGAATACAAGCCCACTCGATCCAGTCTCTTCTCATATGTCAGTCCTGCCATCCTGGGATTCAGTCTGGTGAACCTTAGCTGCACTCCCTCAATAGCAAGAATGTCCTTCCTCAGATTAGGAGACCAAAACTGAACACAATATTCCAGGTGAGGCCTCACCAAGGCCCTGTACTCCCTGCTTCTTTACTCAAATCCCCTAGCAATGAAGGCCAACATGCCATTTGCCTTCTTCACAGCCTGCTGCACCTGCATGCCAACCTCAATGACCGATGTACCATGACACCCAGATTTCGTTGCACCTCCTCTTTTCCTAATCTGCCGCCATTCAGATAATATTCTGCCTTCATGTTTTTGCCACCAAAGTGGATAACAATATTGAACTTGAAAGGAAGAAATTCAAAATTATTTTTAGAAAATATTTATTTGAGCGCAATAATATCTGAGGCATCTACAGTAAAATAGAAGTGTGAAATAACTAAGAAAGTTTTCGAACGACATACATCAAAATGAATTCTGGACAAAACAGATTAAAGAGCAAAAGAGGCCAATGTGATTGTGTTATATATGTAAAAAGTAAGATTAGGAATAAGTGGGAAGGCTTCAAAACATACAGGGGATGATTCGACTTGAGGGTATGGTAAATTGTAAAAGCAGGTGGGGAAAAAAGTAATAAGAGAAGCCAAGAGAAACTTTAAAGATAAACATATCTCAAGTAACAATAAAGGGCTTTTTGCAATAACACATAGATTAAATAAGGATTGAAGGGACTATGTATTCACTTTAGAATGATAATGGGAAGGTGAAATCCAGCAACAATGAAATCGCAGTTATTGAAGAGTCACTTCAATATGCCTTTATTCAGAAAAATTAGGAAAAGTCTAATTCAGATGTCAGATTTCCTTGAACAGCAGAATGTGAATATAGAAGAATTTGGTTATAAAATGGATTAATTATTCTTAAAAGAGAAAATTAATGTGGTTCAGGTAATTTACTCTCATGAATTTTAAAGGAAATGGGAGAACATAATAAGAACATAAGAACATAAGAAATGGGAACAGGACTAGGCAATTTGGCCCCTCGAACCTGCTCCACCATTCAATAAGATCATGGCTGATCTGATCCTGGCCTCAACTCCACTTCCCTGCCCACTCCCCATGACCCTTGACTTCCTTATCATTCAAAAATCTGTCTATCTCCACTTTAAATACATTCAATGACCCAGCCTCCACAGCTCTCTGATGCAGAGAATTCCAAAGATTCAGGACCTTATGAGAGAAGAAATTCCTCCTCGTTTCCATTTTAAATGGGTGACCCCTTATTCTGAAACTATGCCCCCTAGTTCTAGATTCCCCTACTAGAAAAAACATCCTCTCTGCATCTACCCTGTCAAGCCCCTTCAGAATCGTTTATGTTTCAATAAGAACACCTCACATTCTTCTAAACTCCAATGAGTATAGGCCCAACCTGCTCAACCTTTCTTCATATGACAACCTCTTCATTTCAAGAATCAACCACAGAAACCTTCTCTGAACTGCCTCCAGTGCAAGTATATCCTTCCTTAAATAAGGAGACCAAAACTGTACGCAGTACTCCAGGTGCGGTCTTACAAACGCCCTGTACAGTTGAAGCAGGACTTCCCTTTTATACTCCATCCCCCTTGCAATAAAGGCCAACATTCCATTCGCCTTCCTTATTTGTTGTACCTGCATGCTAACTTTTTATGTTTCATGTACAAGGACCCCCAGATCCCCCTGTACCACCACATTTTGTAATCTCTCCCAATTTAAATAATAATTTGCTTTTTTATTTTTCCTCCCAAATTGAATAATCTCACATTTTCCCACATTATACTCCATCTGCCAAATTTTTCCCACTCACTTAGCCTATCTATATCCCTTTGTAGATTCTTTGCGTCCTTCTCACAACTTGCTTTCCCACTTATATTTGTATCATCAGCAAATTTGGCTCAATTACACTTGGTCCCTTCATCCAAATCATTAATATAAATTATAAATTGTTGAGGCCCCAGCACTGATCCCTGTGGCACCCCACTAGTTACAGTTTGCCAATCAGAAAATGATTCATTTATCCCAACTCTCTGTTTTCTGTTCGTTAACCAATCCTCTATCCACGCTAATATATTACCCCAACCCTGTGAGCTCTTATCTTGTGCTTTCTGGAAATCCAAATACATGACATATACTGGTTCCCCTTTATCCACACTGCTCATTATATCCTCAAAGAACTTTGTCAAACATGATTTTCCTTTCATAAAACCTGCTTAATTGAATCATGCTTTTCCAAATGTCTTGCTATTGCTTTCTTAAGAATGGACTCCAGCATTTTCCCAACGACAGATGTTGGGCTAACTGGTCTATAGTCTGCCTCCTTTTTTTAAATAGGGGCGTTACATTTGTGGTTTTCCAATCCACTGGGACTGCCCCAGAATTCAGGGAATTTTTGTAGATTACAACCAATGCATCCACTATCTCTGCAGCCACCTCTTTTAAAACCCTAAGATATCAGCCCTCAGGTCCAGGGGACTTGTCCACCTTGGAATGGAAGGGAGTGGGATTTGGTGATAATTTAATTAAATTTGAGAGAGATTCCTCAGGATTGGGATATAGTTATTTTTTTTTAAAAAGATCAAGACCTGGCAATTATGGACCAGAACCTAAACTTATCCCTAGTGCGAGACCAGGGAGCTGGCTTAACTCCTGCACAATGCAGCTTCCTAGTTGCCCTTGCTACTTCTGGCATTTTCCACCAAACGTGATGTTAGGCATATAATACACCAGCCCAAAACTGGTTTGCAAATTATGAGATTATATCATATAACATATTTTCCATCATTGGCACTTCAGCAACATTGCACACAATGGACTTCTGTTCGTCATGGGGGTGGATTTAGACTTTTAAGCGACCAACTTAGGGGGTGACCGTCGTTCACCCGAACTCGTGGAAAAGAGGCGGGCACACATTTGAGGCTACGGCCTCATTTGCAATGGGCCAGAATCTGAGGGGCACCAAACAGGCGTCCCAATACAGCTCGCCAGATAAAGGCTGGTCAATATTGGGTCAGGCCCCAGCTGTCAGCGAGATTAGTGCGGGGGTGGGGTGGGTCGCAATCACAGAGGGGGTAGTCAAAGCAGCTAGATTAATTTTTTGGGTCTCAACTACAATTTCAAGTTTACCTTTACTGTGCCTCTTCAGCTCTGACCAGTTCCAACCTAAAAGGGCAAAAGGCGTCTACTACCAGAAACAGGCACGCTTTGGACTGCCAGCAGTAAAAAGAAAAATAAAGAAATACTTGCATTTCTATAGCGCCTTTCACGACCTCAGGACGTCCCAAAGCACTTCACAGCCAATGAAGTACTTTTGAGGTGCAGTCGCTGTTATAATGTAGGAAACACGGCAGCCAATTTGCACATAGCAATTCCCACGAACAGCAATGTGATAATGACGAGTTAATTTGTTTTTGGTATGTTGATTAAGGAATAAATATTACCCAGGACACAGGGGATAAACTTTCTCAAAATAGTGCCATGGGATTTTTTATGTCCACCTGAGAGAGTAGACGGGGCCTCTATTTAAAGTCTCATCCAAAAGATGGCACCTCCGACTGTACAAGAATGTCAGCCTAGATTTATGTGTTCAAGTCTCTGGAGTTGGACTTGAACTCACAACTTTCTGGTTCAAAAGTGAGAGTGCTAGCCACTGAGCTACAGCTGACACCACTTGTCTCCTTACAAAATGGAACTGGCCGCATCTTTGGGGTTAACGGGGACAGTGAGACTATCACCAAAATGTTGAGACTGATACATTAGTGCCATGTGCAACAAGTACCTATCGCCCCTGCTGAGATTAACATTAGCCTGGGCAACAGGGAGCCATTTAAGTGTTACACTGCTTTGAGTACTGTTGAGAGGGATGAGTCATCAGCGGGGAGCAGCAGCAGCCAAGTTCATGGCACCGTGGCTGGCTCTGCTGCACAGGAGGGCAGGAAAAAGAGTGGGAGAGCGATAGTGATAGGGGATTCAATTTTAAGGGGAATAGATAGGCGTTTCTGCGGCCGCAACCGAGACTCCAGGATGGTATGTTGCCTCCCTGGTGCAAGAGTCAAGGATGTCTTGGAGCAGGTGCAGGACATTCTGAAAAGGGAGAGTGAACAGCCAGTTGTCGTTGGGCACATTGGTACCAACGATATAGGTAAAAAACGGGATGAGGTCCTACGAGACGAATTTAAGGAGCTAGGAGCGAAATTAAAAAGTAGGACCTCAAAAGTAGTAATCTCGGGATTGCTACCAGTGCCACATGCGAGTCAGAGTAGGAATCGCAGGATAGCACAGATGAATACGTGGCTTCAGCAGTGGTGCAGCAGGGTGGGATTCAAATTCCTGGAGCATTGGAACCGGTTCTGGGGGAGGTGGGACCAGTATAAACCGGACAGTCTGCACCTAGGCAGGACTGGAACCAATGTCCTAGGAGGAGTGTTTGCAAGTGCTGTTGGGGAGGAGTTAAACTAATATGGCAGGGGGATGGGAACCAATGCAGGGAGACAGAGGGAAACAAAATGGAGACAGAAGCAAAAGATAGAAAGGAGATGAGTAAAAGTGGAGGGCAGAGAAACCCAAGGCAAAAAACAAAAAGGGCCACTTTGCAACAACATTCTAAAGGGTCTAAGTGTGTTAAAAAGGCAAGACTGAAGGTTCTGTGCCTCAATGCGAGGAGTATTCAGAATAAAGTGGACGAATTAACTGTGCAGTTAACGGATATGATGTGGTTGGCATCACGGAGACGTGGCTCCAGAGTGAGCAAGGCTGGGAACTCAACATCCAAGGGTATTCAACATTTAGGAAGGATAGACAGAAAGGAAAAGGAGGCAGGGTGGCGTTGCTGGTTAAAGAGGAAATTAATGCAATTGTAAGGAAAGACATTAGCTTGGATGATGTGGAATCGGTATGGGTGGAGCAACAGAATATCAAGGGGCAGAAAACGCTAGTGGGAGTTGTGTACAGACCTCCAAACAGTAGTAGTGATGTTGGGGAGGGCATCAAACAGGAAATCAGGGGTGCATGCAATAAAGGTGCAGCAGTTATCATGGGTGACTTTAATATGCATAAAGATTGGGCTAACCAAACTGGAAACAATATGTTGGAGGAGGATTTCCTGGAGTGCATAAGGGATGGTTTTCTAGACCAATATGTCGAGGAACCAACTAGGGGGGAGGCCATCATACACTGGGTGTTGTGTAATGAGAGAGAATTAATTAGCAATGTCATTGTGTGAGGCCCCTTGGGGAAGAGTGACCACAATATGGTGGAATTCTACATTAGGATGAAGAATGAAACAGTTAATTCAGAGACCATGGTCCAGAACTTAAAGAATGGTAACTTTGAAGGTATGAGGCGTGAATTGGCTAGGATAGATTGGCGAATGATACTTAAGGGGTTGACAGTGGATGAGCAATGGCAGACATTTAGAGACTGCATGGATGAACTACAACAATTGTACATCCCTGTCTGGTGTAAAAATAAAAAAGGGAAGGTGGCTCAACCGTGGCTATCAAGGGAAATCAGGGATAGTATTAAAGCCAAGGAAGTGGCATACAAATTGGTCAGAAATAGCAGCGAACCCGGGGACTGGGAGAAATTTAGAACTCAGCAAAGGAGGACAAAGGGTTTGATGAGGGCAGGGAAAATAGAGTATGAGAGGAAGCTTGCAGGGAACATTAAAATGGACTGCAAAAGCTTCTATAGATATGTAAGGAGAAAAAGGTTAGTAAAGACAAACATAGGTCCCCTGCAGTCAGAATCAGGGGAAGTCATAACGGGGAACAAAGAAATGGCAGACTAATTGAACAAGTACTTTGGTTCGGTATTCACTAAGGAGGACACAAACAACCTTCCGGATATAAAAGGGGTCAGAGGGTTTGTAAGGAGGAGGAACTGAGGGAAATCCTTATTAGTCGGGAAATTGTGTTGGGGAAATTGATGGGATTGAAGGCCGATAAATCCCCAGGGCCTGATGGACTGCATCCCAGAGTACTTAAGGAGGTGGCCATGGAAATAGCAAATGCATTGACAGTGATTTTCCAACATTCCATAGACTCTGGATCAGTTCCTGTGGAGTGGAGGGTAGCCAATGTAACCCCACTTTTTAAAAAAGGAGGGAGAGAGAAAACAGGGAATTATAGACTGGTCAGCCTGACCTCAGTAGTGGGTAAAGTGATGGAATCAATTATTAAGGATGTCATAGCAGCGCATTTGGAAAGAGGTGATATGATAGGTCCAAGTCAGCATGGATTTGTGAAAGGGAAATCATGCTTGACAAATCTTCTGCAATTTTTTGAGGATGTTTCCAGTAGAGTGGACAAGGGAGAACCAGTTGATGTGGTATATTTGGACTTCCAAAAGGCTTTCGACAACGTCCCATACAAGAGATTAATGTGCAAAGTTAAAGTACATGGGATTTGGGGTAGTGTGCTGATGTGGATTGAGAACTGGTTGGCAGACAGGAAGCAAAGCGTAGGAGTAAATGGATACTTTTCAGAATGGCAGGTAGTGACTAATGGGGTACCACAAGGTTCTGTGCTGGGGCCCCAGCTGTTTACATTGTACATTAATGATTTAGACGAGGGGATTAAATGTAGTATCTCCAAATTTGCGGATGACACTAAGTTGGGTGGCAGTGTGAGCTGCGAGGAGGATGCTATGAGGCTGCAGAGTGACTTGGATAGGTTAGGTGAGTGGGCAAATGCATGGCAGATGAAGTATAATGTGGATAAATGTGAGGTTATCCAATTTGGTGGGAAAAAAAGAAATAGAGACTATTATCTGAATGGTGACAGATTAGGAAAAGGGGAGGTGCAAAGAGACCTGGGTGTCGTGGTACATCAGTCATTGAAGGTTGGCATGCAGGTACAGCAGGCGGTTAAGAAAGCAAATGGCATGTTGGCCTTCATAGCGAGGGGATTTGAGTACAGGGGCAGGGAGGTGTTGCTACAGTTATACAGGGCATTGGTGAGGCCAAACCTCGAGTATTGTGTACAGTTTTGGTCTCCTAACTTGAGGAAGGACGTTCTTGCTATTGAGGGAGTGCAGCGAAGGATCACCAGACTGATTCCCGGGATGGCGGGACTGACATATCAGGAAAGACTGGATCAACTGGGCTTGTATTCACTGGAGTTCAGAAGAATGAGAGGGGACCTCATAGAAACGTTTAAAATTCTGATGGGTTTAGACAGCTTAGATGCAGGAAGAATGTTCCCAATGTTGGGGAAGTCCAGAACCAGGGGTCACAGTCTAAGGATAAGGGGTAAGCCATTTAGGACCGAGATAAGGAGAAACTTCTTCACCCAGAGAGTGGTGAACCTGTGGAATTCTCTACCACAGAAAGTTGTTGAGGCCAATTCACTAAATATATTCAAAAAGGAGTTAGATGTAGTCCTTACTACTCGGGGGATCAAGGGATATGGCGAGAAAGCAGGAATGGGATACTGAAGTTGCATGTTCAGCCATGAACTCATTGAATGGCAGTGCAGGCTCGAAGGGCCGAATGGCCTACTCCTGCACCTATTTTCTATGTTTCTATGTTTCTATGTTAAAGGGATAGAACACCTATGCAATTAATTACATGGTGCATGATTACACAAGCAACGGTTGATAAGGCTGCACAGAGACCGGCACCGATGCAAAGCTACACAGGACTCTGTGGCTTGGCGAAGACATTCTCCATATCTTCCCTCATGGCAGGTTTCCCACCTGTGCACTTTGCCAAAATTATTTCAATGATCCAGGTGGGGGTTGACATTCAGCATGGGTGGTAGCGCCTAACAGGCATTATTGAATCGGGACCCATTTTACACACTGCCTGATTTCCTTTTTCATTTCCTTCAATTTCCTACTTTACAACAGTGAATACACTTAGATAGTACTTTTTTAAACCCCTTCCTATCTGTGTCAGCAGTGGCTTAGTAGGTAGCTCTCTCACCTCTAAGTCAAAAGGTTATGGGTTCATGTCCCATTCCAGAGATTTAAGCACAAAAATCTCAGTTAACACTTGAGGGAGTGCTGCACTGTTGGAGGTATTGATTTTTGGATGGGATATTACACCGAGGCCCCGACTGCTCTCTCAGGTGGACATAAAATACTCCATGGCACTATTTTAAAGAAGAGCAGAGGAGATATCCCCGGTGTTCTGGCCAATATTTATCCCTCAATCAACATAACAAAAAACTGATTATCTGGTCATTATCACATTGCTGTTGGTGGGAGCTTGCTGTGCACACATTGGCTGCCATGTTTCCCACATTACAACAGTGATTACACTCCAAAAATACTTCATTGGCTTTAAAGCGCTTTGAGATGTCCGGTGGTCGTGAAAGGCGCTATATAAATGCAAGTCTTTTTTCTTTCTTTCTAATCTCCCCCAGTCCTACAACTCTCCGAGATATCTGTGCTTCTCCTATTCTGGACTCTTGAGCATCCACCATTTTAATCGCTCCATCATTGGTGGCTGTGCCTTGTATTGCCATGGCTCCAAGCTCTGGAATTCCCTCCCCAAGCCTCTCCGCCTTTCAACCTCTCTTTCCTCCTTTAAGACGCTTCTTAAACCTACCTCTCATCTGTCCTAATATCTCCTTATGTGGCTCAGTATAAAATGTTGTTTTATAATGCTCCTGTGAAGCACCTTGGAACGTTTTAGAAACATAGAAACTTAGAAAATAGGTGCAGGAGCAGGCCATTCGGCCCCTCGAGCCTGCATCGCCATTCAATATGATCATGGCTGATCATTCAACCTCAGTACCCAACCCAGCCTTCTCTCCATACCCCCTGATCCCTTTAGCTGTAAGGGCCACATCTAACTCCCTTTTGATTATGCCCAACAAACTGGACTCAACAACTTTCTGTGGCAGAGAATTCCACAGGTTCACAACACTCTGGGTGAAAAAGTTTCTCCTCATCTCAGTCCTATATGGCTTACCCCTTATCCTTAGACTGTGTCCCCTGGTTCTGGACTTTCCCAACATCAGGAACATTCTTCCTGCATTTAACCTGTCCAGTCCTGTCATTAAAGGTGCTGTATAAATACAATTTGCTCTTGTTGTACTTAATTGGCTGCAAATGCTTCGGGGAGGTCGTGAAAAGTGCAATATATATATATATATATATACATACATGTCTTACTTTCTTTCAAGGGTCGGGGCTAATCCTCGTGGTGGCTGGAACTTTTGCCCCATCACACTTCCTGCAACATAATGGCCAAGAGAAAATCTAGGCCATTATATTTGACTGCCGATTTAGGGCAAGTCTTTAACGTGATCTTGAGAGGTCGAGTGAATGAATACATGGAAATGCGTAACTTGTTAAAGGGCAGTCTTTATGGACTCAAGGAATGGGAGTCACATTTAATTAACCTGATGGAGATTTTCAAAAGCATTATTAACATGTTGGACATAAAATTGATAGATTTGTAAATTATTCATAGATTATTCTTTTTTGGCACTGAATGCAAATGTCCTGAAACAAATTCTGTATGGTATTGTAAAAGACAGGAAAAGATAGGTGCGGTTTTATAGATGTGCAGATTTTGATTCCTATTTCTTCCCTGAACCAGGCTTTTGGATTTAATATCATAAAATATTTATGTAGATTTAGTGTGCGTTTAAGTGGGACAGAAAGGGCCAGTAGTGCAAAATGGGCGATAGCGAATGGGCAGCTCATTTTGCAATGGAAAAGGAAATCGGCAGAGTATAGAACAGGCTGTTGATTTGCTATCGACCATCTTGCACTACCGCCCAAGATGAATTTTAGCCCCAGTGGATCCTTAAATTATAACTTAGGCTCACAGGAACTAAATATTGTCACATATTTCACAAGCTGTTCAGAGCTTCTTTGATCCTCCTTGTATCCTAATTGTGTGCAGCCTGTACAGAATGTACACATCAGTTCTGTTCTTTGGGTACTGACTTTAACGTTTAATTTTAAAGAATTTTTTAATTTACCCATCTGATTGTTTTTTTTTAAACAACAGGATATACAATTGCCCGTATAGGGTTTTCAGGAAATGCATTTAATTGCCTATCTCACAAGGATTATCATAATAAGTAGCTACAAAGAACAAAGACTGCTTTCTGTGTTTCTATAGGAAGCCTGCATAAAATGATGATCAACACAGTTATTTCTTTGAAAAGGCAATAACAATAATAATAACAATACTGGATTTGAATTTTGTAAAATGAGATAATTTGTTGTGCATGATTAAGCAAGTAGTAAAATGAATCGAAGAATTTGTTACTTGGATGCATTATAAAAATTATTCATACCTTGTGATCTATCACTTTTTACACTCTGATTTAAAAATACTTATTTAACAGTGTATGTGTAAAATATGTAACCATCTATAATATCCTATTTACTACATGATCCTAGCAAAACTGTACGACATCTGATCCCTTCATAATACTGTACAGATCATAAAAAGATACATTAAGTTATGTCGCTCCGAATAAACAGATGTTCCAAATGTGCAAAGTAAATGCTTTGATTAATTGCTTGGGGGTTAAGAGCAGGAAGATATTAATATGTAGTGTGATGAAGCATAGTATTTTTGGAATGTGATTATATTTTCAATTGTAAATCTGGCATCTACAAATGGAAGTTTTCCTAATTTCCTTCCCTTTGGCTGTTCGTCTGTGCAGCATCTTGATCTCACTGTGAGATGATAGAAGTGAGCCAAACATATGGTCTGGGAATGCAGTGCCCGACTGTAGACAGGCAGACAGGAGTTGGGAATTTGAATAGCTTTAATGGATGGAGCATCAGATTTTCCTTGAAATGGATGTCATCTTTACCTTATGCTTCAGTTGAGAAATGACACTTGCAAGCCATCCCTGCACTTGCTCCCATTGATTAACAATGGTGATACAACAGAGGGCATCATTCCCATAAATGAATAACTTTTTCATTGCTGGGATTCCCATTGTTTTCGTCGAATAGAGAATGGAGTCAAGATCGAGTGACCCGACCAATAACTTTAAACGCAACAGACATTCAAACAAGGATTATTTATTCAAACATAATTAACCAGCCATTTTAAGCATCATGGAAGGATGAGGGGAGCATTTTACTTTTCTTGGACCCGATATCCACCTCCATCCTTGGTCTACATTTTGCTCAAGTTTTTTCTAAATATTTCCAGACATCTGGTTGGCAATTTTAAGCAACTGGTCTCCGCTGGGAGTCAGCTCCACAGCTACAGGGTTGAGAAATAAGCTTGTTAACTACTGCTCAATTTCAAATGATCTTAAATAATAACATGACTATCATTTTACTCAAAAAAATGTTGGTAATTAACTGAAATATATAACTACATCCATAAACAGATCATATTCTGGTATTTTCAATATTAACTATTATTAGTGATGAAATATTGATTCATATCTATTGACCAGAAACATTAATAATACATGCGACCTTAAACATGTAAATTTATGATGTTCAATGAAAACCTAGCCAAAATTAGAACCACACTGAATACAATTTTATGGGTAATATCTAGTGTATATTTCATTTATTAGAGTCCATAGGCCAAGAAGCTCTAAGGCCTCCAACTGTTTTGTGCAATAGATGTATTCCCAGACAACCTGCAGATTTTCCTCAGCAAAAGAAATCCTTCACTTTTGTCCCTTCCCACTGTGCTGAAGGTTTATGTTGTAAACTGTAAGAAAGGTTTCTATCGACTGGTCTTCTCTTTTTGTTTGCTAAGCTTATGCTGCCGATATAGCCAAATGTCATGTTTTCATTTCAATAGGCACAATTTTATTAAAATCTATCAAGAGGTACTAAAATTGTCTCTTTGTCCTGTACAGCAATGACAATGCAATTCATCAGCCACCGTTTCCCTGACTACCATGATCCTACAATAGGTAAGTCACTAAGCTGCTTTATTGTTACTTTTTTCCAACTGAATAGTAAAGGTTATGATTCATTTCTTGATTGCAGCTCCATAGAGAGCCCAGGTGGCTCACTGGTTTATTTTCCACTCTTTCAGTTCCAAATTAATGGACTCAAATTGGAGTTTCTACAAGTGACAGTCAGAGATACACAGGAGTTTTACATGAAACAAGACTGTCAGTAACTCAGCTTGTGGCACTGTGGGCTTTTGAAGTTGACAGGACTTGGAGGTATATGTAGGCACCTCAATCTTCAAAGCCATCCAAATAAATTATATTTTGTTAAAAACAGAAATACCACGTAAATATCTGTATGGCTGGGGCTTCAGCTTTGAGTAAGTTCATCACACTATCTAGATGTGGAAAACTTTGCAAGATAAAATCTAAGTTCATACAACAATCCAGTAAAATAAGGAGACCCAGCCGAATTTAGCATCTGATCTCATTTGATTGAAACCAGCAAGGTGTAGATGCCAATCAGGCCTCCAGATGCAGATTGCTGGTCTGGGCCTCACCAATTTTGTCTGTCTCCAATGCTATGCTGTCCTACAGGCAAGTCACGGGGTTGGGGAAGACTAACTTTGAAGGTATGAGGCGTGAATTGGCTAGGATAGATTGGCGAATGATACTTAAGGGGTTAACTGTGGATGGGCAATGGCAGACATTTAGAGACCGCATGGATGAACTACAACAATTGTATATTCCTGTCTGGCATAAAAATAAAAAAGGGAAGGTGGCTCAACCGTGGCTATCAAGGGAAATCAGGGATAGTATTAAAGCCAAGGAAGTGGCATACAAATTGGCCAGAAATAGCAGCGAACCCGGGGACTGGGAGAAATTTAGAACTCAGCAGAGGAGGACAAAGGGTTTGATTAGGGCAGGGAAAATGGAGTACGAGAAGAAGCTTGCAGAGAACATTAAGATGGATTGCAAAAGTTTCTATCGATATGTAAAGAGAAAAAGGTTAGTAAAGACAAACGTAGGTCCCCTGTAGTCAGAATCAGAGGAAGTCATAATGGGGAACAAAGAAATGGCGGACCAACTGAACAAGTACTTTGGTTCGGTATTCACGAAGGAGGACACAAACAACCTTCCGGATATAAAAGAGGTCAGAGGGTCTAGTAAGGAGGAGGAACTGAGGGAAATCCTTATTAGTCGGGAAATCCTTATTAGTCGGGAAATTGTGTTGGGGAAATTGATGGGATTGAAGGCCGATAAATCCCCAGGGCCTGATGGATTGCATCCCAGAGTACTTAAGGAGGTGGCCTTGGAAATAGCGGATGCATTGACAGTCATTTTCCAACATTCCATTGACTCTGGATCAGTTCCTATCGAGTGGAGGGTAGCCAATGTAACCCCACTTTTTAAAAAAGGAGGGAGAGAGAAAATAGGAAATTATAGACCGGTCAGCCTGACATCAATAGTAGGTAAAATGATGGAATCAATTATTAAGGATGTCATAGCAGCGCATTTGGAAAGAGGTGACATGATAGGTCCAAGTCAGCATGGATTTGTGAAAGGGAAATCATGCTTGACAAATCTTCTGGAATTTTTTGAGGATGTTTCCAGTAGAGTGGACAAGGGAGAACCAGTTGATGTGGTATATTTGGACTTTCAGAAGGCTTTCGACAAGGTCCCACACAAGAGATTAATGTGCAAAGTTAAAGCACATGGGATTGGGGGTAGTGTGCTGACATGGATTGAGAACTGGTTGTCAGACAGGAAGCAAAGCGTAGGAGTAAATGGGGACTTTTCAGAATGGCAGGCAGTGACTAGTGGGGTACCGCAAGGTTCTGTGCTGGGGCCACAGCTGTTTACACTGTACATTAATGATTTAGACGAGGGGATTAAATGTAGTATCTCCAAATTTGCGGATGACACTAAGTTGGGTGGCAGTGTGAGCTGCGAGGAGGATGCTATGAGGCTGCAGAGTGACTTGGATAGGTTAGGTGAGTGGGCAAATGCATGGCAGATGAAGTATAATGTGGATAAATGTGAGGTTTGGAGAGACAGACTATTATCTAAATGGTGACAGATTAGGAAAAGGGGAGGTGCAACGAGACCTGGGTGTCATGGTACATCAGTCATTGAAGGTTGGCATGCAGGTACAGCAGGCGGTTAAGAAAGCAAATGGCATGTTGGCCTTCATAGCGAGGGGATTTGAGTACAGGGGCAGGGAGGTGTTGCTACAGTTGTACAGGGCCTTGGTTAGGCCACACCTGGAGTATTGTGTACAGTTTTGGTCTCCTAACCTGAGGAAGGACATTCTTGCTTTTGAAGGAGTGCAGCGAAGATTCACCAGACTGATTCCTGGGATGCGGGACTGACCTATCAAGAAAGACTGGATCAACTGGGCTTGTATTCACTGGAGTTCAGAAGAATGAGAGGGGACCTCATAGAAACGTTTAAAATTCTGATGGGTTTAGACAGGTTAGATGCAGGAAGAATGTTCCCAATGTTGGGGAAGTCCAGAACCAGCGGTCACAGTCTAAGGATAAGCGGTAAGCCATTTAGGACCGAGATGAGGAGAAACTTCTTCACCCAGAGAGTGGTGAACCTGTGGAATTCTCTACCACAGAAAGTTGTTGAGGCCAATTCACTAAATATATTCAAAAAGGAGTTAGATGAAGTCCTTACTACTAGGGGGATCAAGGGGTATGGCGAGAAAGCAGGAATGGGGTACTGAAGTTGCATGTTCAGCCATGAACTCATTGAATGGCGGTGCAGGATAGAATGGCCGAATGGCCCACTCCTGCACCTATTTTCTATGTTTCTATGTTTCTATATTAGCGTGGATCGAGAATGGGTAACTAACAGAAAACAGAGAGTCGGGATTAATGGATCATTTTCCGGTTGGCAAACAGTAACTCGTGGTGTGCCACAGGGATCTGTACTGGGGTCTCAACTATCTAAAATCTATATTAATGCTGGAGATGTTAGCCTGGACAAGGACACGGGTGTTGGTGCGCCTGTCCTCCCAGGGGATTTCCAGGATCTTGTGGTGACATCGTTGGTGATATATCTCCAGCGACTTGAAGTGTCTTCTGTACATCGTCCATGCCTCTGAGCCATACAGGAGGGTGGGTATTACTGCAGCCCTGGAGACCATGAGCTTGGTGGTAGTCTTGAGGGCCTAGTCTTCGAATACTCTTTTCCTCAGGTGGCAAGGTATGGAAGTGATGCTAATTAAACATTTTATGTGCCATTATAACAAAAGAAAACTGAACAACATGTGATAATTGGTGAATTACAATTTCCTGAATTTACACTTCCTATTGTTTCTATATAGTTCATCTCACGTGTCTTCAGCAGAGGTAGAGGCAGGCTGCTCAGATCGCTGCCCTGAATGCTGAGATGCCTTTGGCTTATGGCCTCTGGGTTTTGGAGACTGTGAGGGTCCCACCAAAGACTGCTCAATCTGTACCTTTGCAGCTGCAGACTCGGCCATCAGAAGACAAGGCAGCATGTGGGGTACTGGCTGGGAGTGTGGAGTGCAGTGGGTGAGAAGTATGAGCGCTTTGAGTAGTGTTCCCACTTCCAGGTCCTCTTTCGCGTCATCCTTCTCCTGGGCCAGCACTACATCACTTTTACCACTCTGCTGCAGAGCAGCTTGGTGGAGATCAGTGATGCATTGTAAGGCCACAGATACGGTATTTGTCAGCCTGTTTAAAACAATTTAGCATCCAAATTCTGCACTGCCATGGTCATGGCCCACTTGGACTCATTTGAGAACCTTGCTTGAAGCTCCATGGAGGCGGTCATTCTCTCCATGGCAGACATTCACAAAATTATCTGTGCCACCAATGCAATAGTGATTGAGTTAGACTCCTCCATCCTCTCCGCTATTGCGGAGAGTGTGTGTGGCACATCTGTCAGTGCCTAGCTAAGCTGCTGATGCACCTCTAGCATCCTACATCTCAACGAGAGCCCGGGGGTTCAGCATCTGTTTCCAGCTGAGCAGAGCTTGGCGAGGATGGTGCCACCTGATGCGGACTCTCCACAGCTGTCCCTGCCACAGTGTCTGCTCATGCTCATTTGTGAATTGTGAATCATCAGGTGAAAATCCAACTAACTGTCTAACTAGACCCACTGAAGTGCGAGCATTTGCACTGGTGCATGGCTGTATGTCCTTTGATGGTGCATCTTCAGAAAGAATGAGATCCTCTGAGGAATCATCCTCCTGGTTGAACTGTGACACTTGCTCTATGCGTGAAGTCCCTGGAAGAAAAAAGAAAGGCATATGATTTAATCGTGACAAAGTCACAATCTTGACAATCACTGTACTCAGTTTTCTCATAGTTCAGTCATTGATGAAATAAAGTCAGCACAGGTGTCTCAGAGTACAGTGATTATCAAAATTGGTGCAGAGGAGGAGTCCATGAGATAAGTGGCACACCTGAGCCCTCTCAGTCGGAGATGGAAAGACAGAGACTTCTCAGATAGCTGGTGGCAGAATTACCAGACCCACTGAAGTCCTCCGCAAGACAATTTGTGATGTGTCAACTTCAGGCTTCTCCCTCTCCTTGTTGCGTTCTCCTCTGCTACAGGGATGAAAAAACAGACCTATGAGTGAGCAAAGGTGAGGTATTCACCTGATCGTTGTAGTTCATTTGGTGAAGGTGATTATGAGGCTGGCACATCACATTGCATAACGATTGGTGTGAGTGGCAATGGTGGATGGAGAAACTGGGAGGTGATGAAATGCATAGAAAGTGCAGGCTGCGTGCTATTGGAAGTTCAGTAGATGTGAGGAGTGATGTGATGGAGAACACTTAGCAAAACAGAATGAAAGGGGACGGAGTTGAATCAGAAAATGTACTCACTTTTCTTGACCTGGTTAGGTCATTAAACTGCTTCCTACATCCATGTCCTGGGCATTGTGAAGGAATTCTACCTTATAACTTCTTTAATAATAAAACACTACCTTATAACGTCTTTAAAAATTCTAACTTATAACTTATTTAATAATAAAATGCTGCCTTATAACTTATTTAAAAATTCTACCTCATAACTTCTTTAATAATAAAACACTACCTTATAACTTCTTTAAAAATTCTACCTTGTAACTTCTTTAAAAATAGGACAGATTGAATCTGGCAATCCTAGCCACAGAAGAATTCCAGTCTTCAAGGACTGACCCCCTGAATAAGTTAATGTATTAAACTTTTAGAACAGGATGATTGTTGAAATAAGCAGTTACCTTGAATGGCCTAATCTGGATTGTTCATCATAAACTAATGACATGAGCAAAATATCTCAAGTGCCCAGCGCACAAACAAATGACATGCGCTCTTTAAACATAATAGTAAACTCACAATAGCCATGTGTTGATAGGAATACAAGGCAGCAAGAAGATAACTGATGACGATTAATGTAAAGATCTAATGAAACAGGGCAGAAAATGCTTTAAATATTAAAAGCTCGAATGAGAAAGTTAGACTCTCTTAAACGGTCGAAGGCATGTCTCGATTACAGAGCAAGGCAGAAGGCAACTTGCTTTTTGCTCTGTAGTCTCTTACTTCTTGGGGATGGAAGGTAACTGCTACCTTGATAATTGATGGATAGCCTGCTTGAACAATTTTAAGAACTCTAATATCATAATGAAGTTTAGATTTAAAAATAAGATTATTAGAAATAAGATTGTATTTTTCATCTTTTTCTTAGAATTGCTAATAAGAACATAATAGGAACAGGAGTAGGCCATAAGGCGCCTCGAGTCTGCTCCACCATTCAATAAGATCATGGCTGATCTGATCATGGACTCAGCTCCACTTCCACGCCCGCTCCTCATAACCCCTTATCCCCTTATTGTTTAAGAAACTGTCTATTTCTGTCTTAAATTTATTCAATGTCCCAGTTTCCACAGCTCTCTGATGGATTGAATTCCACAGATTTACAACTCTCTGAGAGAAGAAATTTCTCCTCCTTTCTGTTTCAAATGGGTCGCCCCTTATTCTATGATCATGCCCCCTAGTTCTAGTCTCCCCCATCAGTAGAAACATCCTCTCTGTATCTACCTTGTCAAGCCCCCTCATAATCTTATATGTTTCAATAAGATCATCTCTCCTTCTTCTGAATTTCAATGAATAGAGGCCCAACCTACTCAGCCTTTCCTCATAAGTCAACCTGTTCATCCCCAGAATCAACCTAGTGAACCTTCTCTGAACTGCCTCTGGAGCAAGTATATCCTTTTGTAAATATGGAAACCAAAACTACACGCAGTATTCCAGATGTGGCCTCATCAATACCTTATACAGCTGCAGCAAGATTTCTCTGCATTTATACTCCATCCCCTTTGCAATAAAGGCCAAGATACCATTGGCCTTCCTGATCATTTGCTGTACCTGCATACTATACTTTTGTATTTCATGCGCAAGTATCCCCAGGTCCCGCTGTACTGTGGCACTTTGCAATCTTTCTCCATTTAAATACTTCAATTTTTTTTCTGTCAAAGTGCATGACCCCACACTTTCCAACATTATACTCCATCTGCCAAATTTTTGCCCACTCACTTCGCCTGTCTATGTCCTTTTGCAGATTGTTTGTGTCCTCCTCACACATTGCTTTTCCTCCCATTTTGTACGGTCAGCAAACTTGGCTATGTTAATGTTGCGATTGACTGCCTCACCAAACTATAAATTGCATTTCGATTCTTTGAATAAATCTCTATATATTTCTGAATTATCTTAATAGTTTTCTGTGTCAATAACTCATGAACCATGCATCAAGTATACTCTTTTGGTGAAGAGTTACATTACTGGGGAGAGACTCCCCGGACCCTTACAATATCCGGGATAATTACAATCTGGCTAAAATTTACTAAATTTCCTATCTGGAGAACAGTAACATTGTCGGGTTGTTCCTTTCCTTTAGGGAGAGATAGTCCGGACTTTTAGACCCAGTGAGCGTCTTTAGGATTTGGCTACCTCAACCTTAAGTTGCGAGTGAACACTTGAGGGATAAGAACATAAGAACATAAGAACATAAGAATTAGGAACAGGAGTAGGCCATCTAGCCCCTCGAGCCTGGTCCGCCATTCAACAAGATCATGGCTGATCTGGCCGTGGACTCAGCTCCACATACCCGCCCGCTCCCCATAACCCTTAATTCCCTTATTGGTTAAAAATCTATCTATCTGTGATTTGAATACATTCAATGAGCTAGCCTCAACTGCTTCCTTGGGCAGAGAATTCCACAGATTCACAACCCTCTGGGAGAAGAAATTCCTTCTCAACTCGGTTTTAAATTGGCTCCCCCGTATTTTGAGGCTGTGCCCCCTAGTTCTAGTCTCCCCGACCAGTGGAAACAACCTCTCTGCCTCTATCTTGTCTATCCCTTTCATTATTTTAAATGTTTCTATAAGATCACCCCTCATCCTTCTGAACTCCAACGAGTAAAGACCCAGTCTACTCAATCTATCATCATAAGGTAACCCCCTCATCTCCGGAATCAGCCTAGTGAATCGTCTCTGAACCCCCTCCAAAGCTAGTATATCCTTCCTTAAGTAAGGTGACCAAAACTGCACGCAGTACTCCAGGTGCGGCCTCACCAATACCCTGTACAGTTGCAGCAGGACCTCCCTGCTTTTGTACTCCATCCCTCTCGCAATGAAGGCCAACATTCCATTCGCCTTCCTGATTACCTGCTGCACCTGCAAACTAACTTTTTGGGATTCATGCACAAGGACCCCCAGGTCCCTCTGCACCGCAGCATGTTGTAATTTCTACCCATTCAAATAATATTCCCTTTTACTGTTTTTTTTTCCAAGGTGGCTGACCTCACATTTTCCGACATTGTATTCCATCTGCCAAACCATAGCCCATTTTCCCACTAATCTTTGTGTCATCTGCAAATTTTGTTACACTACACTCTGTCCCCTCTTCCAGATCATCTATGTATATTGTAAACAGTTGTGGTCCCAGCACCGATCCCTGTGGCACACCACTAACCACCAATTTCCAACCCGAAAAGGACCCATTTATCCTGACTCTCTGCTTTCTGTTCGCCAGCCAATTCTCTATCCATGCTAATATATTTCCTCTGACTCCACGTACCTTTATCTTCTGCAGTAACCTTTTGTGTGGCACCTTATCGAATGCCTTTTGAAAATCTAAATACACCACATCCATCGGTACACCTCTATCCACCATGCTCGTTATATCCTCAAAGAATTCCAGTAAATTAGTTAAACATGATTTCTCCTTCATGAATCCAAGCTGCGTCTGCACTATTCCTATCTAGATGTCCCGCTATTTCTTCCTTAATGATAGTTTCAAGCATTTTCCCCACTACAGATGTTAAACTAACCGGCCTATAGTTATACCTGCCTTTTGTCTGCCCCCTTTTTTAAACAGAGGCGTTACATTAGCTGCTTTCCAATCCGCTGGTACCTCCAGAGTCCAGAGAATTTTGGTAGATTATAACGAATGCATCTGCTATAACTTCCACCATCTCTTTTAATATCCTGTGATGCATTTCATCAGGACCAGGGGACTTGTCTACCTTGAGTTCCATTAGCCTGTCCAGCACTACCCCACTAGTGATAGTGATTGTCTCAAGGTCCTCCCTTCCCACATTCCTGTGACCAGCAATTTTTGGCATGGTTTTTGTGTCTTTCACTGTGAAGACCGAAGCAAAATAATTGTTTAAGGTCTCAGCCATTTCCACATTTCCCATTATTAAATCCCCCTTCTCATCTTCTAAGGGACCAACATTTACTTTAGTCACTCTTTTCCATTTTATATATCTGTAAAAGCTTTTACTATCCGTTTTTATGTTTTGCGCAAGTTTACCTTCGTAATCTATCTTTCCTTTCTTTATTGCTTTCTTAGTCATTCTTTGCTGTCGTTTAAAATTTTCCCAATCTTCTATTTTCCCACTCACCTTGGCCACCTTATACGCATTGGTTTTTAATTTGATACTCTCCTTTATTTCCTTGGTTATCCACGGCTGGTTATCCCTTCTCTTGCCGCCCTTCTTTTTCCCTGGAATATATTTTTGTTGAGCACTATGAAAGAGCTCCTTAAAAGTCCTCCACTGTTCCTCAATTGTGCCACCGTTTAGTCTGTGTTTCCAGTCTACTTTAGCCAACTCTGCCTTCATCCCACTGTAGTCCCCTTTGTTTAAGCATAGTACGCTTGTTTGAGACACTACTTCCTCACCCTCAATCTGTATTCTATATTCAACCATACTGTGATCACTCATTCTGAGAGGATCTTTTACTAGGAGATCGTTTATTATTCCTGTCTCATTACACAGGACCAGATCTAAAATAGCTTGCTCCCTTGTAGGTTCTGTAACATACTGTTCTAAGAAACAATCCCGTATGCATTCTATGAATTCCTCCTCCAGGCTACCCCGTGCGATTTGATTTGATCAATCGATATGTAGTTTATAATCCCCCATGATTACTGCCGTTCCTTTTTCACATGCCTCCATTATTCCCTTGATTATTGCCCTCCCCACCTTGAAGTTATTATTTGGGGGCCTATAAACTACACCCACCAGTGACTTTTTCCCCTTACTATCTCTAATCTCCACCCACAATGATTCAACATTTTGTTCATTAGAGCCAATATCGTCTCTCACAACTGCCCTGATATCATCCTTTATTAACAGAGCTACCCCACCTCCTTTCCCTTCTTGTCTATCTTTCCGAATCGTCAGATACCCCTGTATGTTTAATTCCCAGTCTTGGCCACACTGCAACCACGTTTCTGTAATGGCCACCAAATCATACCCATTTGTAATGATTTATGCCGTCAACTCATTTACTTTATTTTGAATACTGCGTGCGTTTAGGCAGAGTGTTTTAATACTAGTTTTTAAACCATGATTTTTAGTTTTGACCCCTTCTGCAGCCCCTTTATATTCAGTGGCCCTTTTTGTTTTTTGCCTTGGGTTTCTCTGCCCTCCACTTTTACTCATCTCCTTTCTGTCTTTTGCTTTTGTCTCCTTTTTGCTTCCCTCTGTCTCCCTGCATTGGTTCCCATCCCCCTGCCATATTAGTTTAACTCCTCCCCAACAGCACTAGCAAACACTCCCCCTAGGACACTGGTTCCAGTCCTGCCCAGGTGCAGACCATCCGGTTTGTACTGGTCCCACCTCCCCTAAAACCGGTTCCAATGCCCCAGGAATTTGAATCCCTCCCTGCTGCACCATTGCATCCGGGATAGCCTGATCCGGGATAGCCCTAAAGGGGCTGGGATTGGTAATAATGTCCTTTCAGTATAATACTGCTGCTGCTCAGCTCCTCAGCAACCTCCAATAGTGCCTTCTTGGTAAGAGCAGCAGGTTTCCTCCTGGGAAAAAGTATTTCCCTTCTGCTCCTGACGGCACCCAGCAGTAATTCCAGAGATGCATCATTGAGTCTGGCTGCTTCCCTTGCTCTCTGCCCAACATCTATCCTGACAAACCATTAATTTCCATTAGTGCACTGTCCCTATGTGTACAGCTGAGATCGCGTCAGTTTGTGTGCCTCTCCCTCCCTCCCCCAGTTGCTGTATCAGGATTAATGGAGTTTACAAGCGATTTTCGTTGGTCCCAATGCAGTCATCCTCACAACCGACAATGAAGCGATGAGTTCTGAATAGTGAGGAGACCAACAGGGTTCATACGTCATTTGGTAGCAAGTCCCACCAGCCGAGGTATTGCGCATGCGTGAAATGTTCATACAAGCACCGTTTCACTCAATTTAGAAGCAGCAGCTCTCGGGAGACCAATCACCCATTCTAGGAGGTCCCCGCCAAACTCGGAAGAGTTGGGAACCCTTAAAGGGACCACCTGTTAGGCTGCAACCAACAGGTTAATATTTCCAAATATGATTACCTAAATATAGAGCTAGGAGCTGCAGCAGTGATCTACATGACCCCACAATCAAGGAACACGGGCCGCTGTCAACCATTGCTCACCCTCCTTGATCGGCAATACTCCTTTCTCCAGTCATCAACGATCACTGCCACTACCTCCCGCTTCAACCGCCTCTACATCCCCCCAATTCCTGGCCCCACCACCACCTCCTGTCCTGATTGTGATATGTTTAGACACCACTATACAAGCACACACACTACAAGATGGCTCCTAACAGAACTGTGACACATGACTTTGCCACATGACCTTTTATTGTTATTACATCAGTAGTTGCTATTACATCAGTAGTGCATTAGATGGAACTCTATTACACTGATCACCTGATTTCCCAACACAATTGCTATCCCTTCCTTCCCGACCCAATCACCTCACTTCCCGATCTAGCTGCCTTCCGTCCCTTTCGCCCCCCTTCCTCACTTACTTGAGGACCTCTGCACTGGTTGCGGCGGCCCGATCTTCAATCCCACTTTTTCGGCGAGCTGCCTGTTGCTGTCCGGAAATGAGGCCCGAGGCCAAAACATAAAATCATATAAATATTCAGCATGGAAGGAGAGCAGTTTGGCCCATCCGCGCCGGCCAACAAAGAGCAATCCAGCCTAATCCTACTTTCCAGCTCTTGGTCCTTAGCCCTGTAGGTTACGGCACTTCAAGTGCATATCCAAGTATTTTTTAAATGTGGTGAGGGTTTCTGCCTCTAAAACCCTTTCAGTCAATGAGTTCCAGAGCCCCACCATCCTCTGGGTGAAGAAATTTCCCCTCAAATCCCCTCTAAACCTCCTACCAATTACTTTAAATCTATGCCCGCTGGTTCTTGATCCCTCTGCTAAGGGAAATAGGTCTGTCCTATCCACTCTAGGCCCCGCATAATTTTATGCACCTCAATAAGGTCTCCCCTCAGCCTCCTCTGTTCCAAAGAAAACAAACCCAGCCTATCCAATCTTTCCATGTAACTAAAATTTTCCAGTCCAGGCAACATCCTCGTAAATCTTCTCTGTACCCTCTTAAAGCAATCACATCTTTCCTGTAATGTGGTGACCAGAACTGCATGCAGTACTCTAGCTGTGGCCTAACTAGTTTTTTATACAGTTCAAGCATAACCTCCTTGCTCTTGTATTCTATACCTCAGCTAATAAAGGCAAGTATTCCATATGCCTTCTTAACCACCTTATCTACCTGGCATGCTACCATCAGGGATCTGTGGACATGCACTCCAAGGTCCCTCTGTTCCTCTGCAATTCTCAGCATCCTACCATTTAATGTGTATTCCTTTCCCTTTTTAACCCTCCCCAAATGCATTACCTCACACATCTCCAGATTGAATTCCATTTGTCATTGTTCTGCCCACATGGCCAGCTCATTGATAAGTTCCTGCAGTCAACAGCTTTCTTCTTCATTATGAACCACTCAGCCAATTTTAGTATCATCTGCAAACTTCTTACTCACACCTCCTGCATTCAAGTCTAAATCATTGATATAAACCACAAAAAGCAAGGGACCTAATACTGAGCCCTGCGGAACTCCACTGGAAACACCTTCCAGTCACAAAAACATCCATCAAACATTAACCTCTGCTTCCTGCTAGTGAGCCACTTTTGGATCCAACTTGCCACTTTGCCATGCATCACATGGGCTTTTAATTTCATGACCAGTCAGCCATGTGGGACCTTATCAAAGACCTTACTAAAACCCATATACACGACATCAAACACACTAAGCTCTTGACCCTCCTTGTTTCCTCCTCAAAAAATTTAATCAAGTTAGTCAGACACAACCTTCCCTTAACAAATCCATGCTGACTGTACTTGATTAATCTGTGTCTTTCTAAGTGAAGATTTATCGTATCCCTCAGAAATTTTTCCAATAATTTTCCCCCTACCGAGTTTAGGATGACTGATCTGTAATTACTCGGTCTATTCCTTTCTCCCTTTTTAAACAAAAATACCACATTAGCAGTCCTCCAGTCCTCCGGCACCACATCTGTAACCAGAGAGGATTGGAAACTGATGGTTAGAGCCTCTGCTATTTCCTCTGTTGCTTCTCTTAATAGCCTGGGATATATTTCATCTTGTCTTTCAAAGCTGCTAAACCCCTTAATACTTCCTCTCTCACTATGTTTATTTCATCTTATATTTCACACTCCTCCTCCCCAATTGCAATATCTGCATCGCGCTTCTCTTTTGTGAAAACAGATGCAAAGTATTCATTAAGAACCATACCCACATCATCCGCCTCCATATCTTTTTGGTCTGTAATAGGTAGGCCCTACTTTTTCTTTAGTTATCTTCTTGCTCTTAATGTATTTATAAAACATCTTTGGGTTTTCCTTGATTTTATTTGCCAATAATTTTTCATGCTCTCTCTTTGCTTTCCTAATTTCTTTTTTAATTTCACCCCTGGACTTTCTATACTCCTCTAGAGTTTCTGCAGTATTGAGCACTCGGTATCTGTCATAAGCCTTCCTTTTTTTCTTTATCCTACCCTGTACGTCCCTTGCCGTCCAGGGGGCTCTAGATTTGTTAGTCCCACCCTTTTTCTTTAAGGGAACATATTTGCTCTGAACCCTCAGGATCTCCTCCTTCAATGTCTCCCACTGCTCTGATACTGATTTATCTTCAAGTAGCTATTTCCAGTCTACTATGGCTAAATCACCTGAGCTTAGCAAAATTGGCTTTCCCCCAATTGACAATTTCTATCTTTGTCCCTTTCCAAAATGCTCTCCCACTGATACCCCTTCAACCTGCCCAGCTTCATTCCCTAAAGGTAAGTCCAGAACCGTGCCCTTCCTTGTTGGGCTTGCTACATACTTATGAAAAAGCTTCTCCTGAATACATTTTAAGAATTCTGCACCCTCTATGCTTTCCACATTAATTTTATCCCAATTAATATTAGGGTAGTTGAAATCCCCTACTATTACTGCCCTATATTTTTTGCACTTCTTAGAAATTTGCCTACATATTTGCTCTTCTATCTGTCTGTTTGGGGGTCTATAGTACACTCCCAGAAGTGTGATCGCCCCTTTTTTGTTTTTCAATTCAATCCATAAGGCCTCATTTGACGATCCTTCCAACATACAATCCCTCCTCACAGATGTTATTGTTTCTTTAATCAATACTGCGACCCCCCCACTTCCTTTTTTTTTACCCCCCTCTCTATCCCGTCTAAAAACCCTGTAACCAGGAATGTTGAGCTGCCATACCTGATCTTCTTTCAGCCATGTCTCATTAATAGTTATAATGGGCCCAAGTTTTGAGCCGTGCCTAGAACGGCGCAGTCCCGACCTGGACGCCTGTTTTTCGCGCCACAAAGTGCGCCTAAAAAAACCCTCCAGATTCTCCACCTCCCTGCAGGTGCTCTGGCCCACGGCGCAGCGCAGCAGGAGCTGTAGGGGGCGGAGCCAGGTCCCTGCGCCGAAAACAGTGCCGGGACCTCTGCACATGCGTGCTACAGTGGCCGCGCAAGTGCAGTAGCTCCAGGCGCCCAAAACTGTGTGGGAGGGGCTGAAGCACGCAGCCCCTAGCCCTGGCCCAATGGCCTCACAGGGGCTGCGTGAATAAGGCTCCTCCCACGGCCAGCTCCTGCTTCCTCCCGACCCGACTCGACTCCCGCTTCCCACCTCCGGACCGGACCCGACACCCGCTCCACCACCCCCCCCCCGCCCCCAGACCGGACCCGACACCCGCTTCACCCCCCCCCTGCCCCCGGACCGGACTCGACACCCGCTCTCCCACCCCCCCCCGCCCCCGGACCGGACCCAACACCCGCTCCCCCCCACCCCACTCCCCGCCCCCGGACTGGATCCCCCCGACCTGACCTCCCTCTCCCTCCCTCCCTCCCCCCGACCCGAACCAAACCGATCTCCCTCCCACCACCCCCCCGACCCGACCCAACGCCACCTACCTGTAAATCTGGTGCTGGGGACGGGCCCTGCCCGAAGTCTCGGGCCCGGCCCGTTCAGCCTGCCTCCCCCTTCTCCTCCCCCTTCTCCTCCCCCCCCAGCCCCCCCAATCTCCTTTCACCCCCCCAATCTCCTTTCACCCCCCCCAATCTCCTCCCCCCCCAATCTCCTTCCCCCCCAAATCTCCTTCCCCACCCCCCAATCTCCTTCCCCACCCCGCAATCTCCTTCCCCACCCCCCAATCTACTTCCCCCCCACCAATCTCCTTCCCCCCCACCAATCTCCTTCCCCCCCCAATCTCCTTCTCCCCCATCTCCTTTTCCCCCTTCTCCCCTTTATCCCCTTCATCCCCTTCTCCCCCCTCCCCCTTCTCCCCATCCCTCCCCCTTCTCCCCCTTCCTCCCCCTTCTCCCCCTTCCCTCCCTCTGCTCCCCCTTCTCTCTCTCTGCCCCCTCCTCTCTCACTCTACCCCACTCCTCCCCCTCCCCTCGCTGTCAGAAACACAGACACTGACAGACAGAGAATGAGAGACACACACAAACAGACAGAGAGATAGAGACACTGACAGAGACACACTGAGGGGGGCATCCCAGCACACTGTTGGAGGGCTCCCGGTGCTGCAGTCGGTAAGTAGAAAATGTTTTATTTATTGATTTAAAAAAAAAATTATTTCTTATTAATTTTTTTTGATTGATTTATTGGTTGATTTATTGATGTATTTATCATTTATTATTGATGATGGCTCTTTATTTGTAAAACTAAAGTGTTTAATGTTTGTAAACTTCCATTTAAACACCCCCTCCCCACCATTCCCTATGCCTGATTTGTAACCTACGCCTGGTTTTCTAAAGTGTAGACAAGGTTTTTTCGAGCGTACAAAAATCTTCACTTACTCCATTCTAAGTTAGTTTGGAGTAAGTTTTCACTGACGAAACTTTGAAAACAGGCGTAAGTGGCTGGACACGCCCCCTTTTGAAAAAAAATTCTGTTCCAAAGTGAAACTGTTCTAACTGACTAGAACTGGAGCAAACTAAATGACGAGAATTGCGATTTCTAAGATACTCCGTTCGACACCAGTTGCTCCTAAAAATCAGGAGCAAATCATGTGGAAACTTGGGGCCAATATCATACTCCCAAGCGTCTATCTGTGCTCTCAGGTCATCTGCCTTACTCCCTAAACTCCTTGCATTGAAATATTAGGTGCCCCTCAGGCCTTTACCATTCCAGCACCCATGCCCAAATTTCTAGGCCAAGGTTTTTTATGTGCACGCAATAATAATTAGATTATAAGAAAACTGCAAATGCTGGAAATCTGAAATAAAAACAAAAAAAGCTGGAAATACGCATCAGTTTAGTCAGCTTCTGTAAGGAGAAAATTGACTTAATGCTTCATGTGTTGAACCTCTGTCCACATGAGTGATTAGCCAATTGATAATCATATCTTTTATGAGTTGGATTTTGTACCTTTTGGATAAGAACATAAGAACATAAGAAATAGGAGCAGGAGTAGGCCATACGGCCCCTTGAGCCTGCTCCACCATTTAATACGATCATGGCTGATCCGATCATGGATTCAGGACCACTTCCCTTCCCGCTCCCCATAACCCCTTAATCCCTTATCTGTTAAGAAACTGTCTGTCTCTGTCTTAAATTTATTCAATATCCCATCTTGCACAGATTTACAACCCTCTGAGAGAAGAAATTCCTCCTCATCTCAGTTTTAAATGGGCGGTCCCTTATTCTAAGATCATGCCCTCTAGTTCTAGTCTCCCCTATCAGTGGAAACATCCTCTCTGCATCCACCTTGTCAAGCCCCCTCATAATCTTATACGTTTCGATAAGATCACCTCTCATTCTTCTGAATTCCAATGAGTAGAGGCCCAACCTACTCAATCTTTCCTCATAAGTCAACCCCCTCATCCCCGGAATCAACCTAGTGAACCTTCTCTGAACTGCGTCCAAATCAAGTATATCCTTTCATAAATATGGAAACCAAAACTGAACGCAGTATTCCAGGTGTGGCCTCACCAATACCCTGTATAACTGCAGCAAGACTTCCCTGCTTTTATACTCCATCCCCTTTGTAATAAAGGCCAAGATACCCTTGGCCTTCCTGATCACTTGCTGTACCTGCATACTATCCTTTTATGTTTCATGCACAAGTACCCCCAGGTCCCGCTGTACTGCAACACTCTGCAATTTTTCTCCATTTAAATAGTAACATGCTCTTTGATTTTTTTTCTGCAAAATTGCAGATTTCGGGGCGTTAATCACGGCGGGGCGTTAAATTTAGCGCCTGAAAATAATTTGCGCTCTGACTGCAAGTTTCGGAGAAAATATAAGTTGGAGGACCATTGGCGTAAAGTTAGGCTTTACAAAACGGACTTTGTGCACCCGAGCTGAAACTTGCAGTGGTAAAAATGTTTCATTGTTATTTAGTGCCCTGCAACATAACGTTGTGTATTGTATGGTTTTATTTTGCTGGGTGTGTTTTTGTGACTTTGTTGAAGTAGCATTTATTTGCCATTGGTTTCTTGGGCATTATTCCAACTTTCACCGGAGATGTGCCTTTATGGGGGCACATAGCATATCGAGGATTTGCTCCATCCCTCAGTTTCCTCCATTTAGGAGAGCTGGTCCATTACGAGCTGACGGTGTGAGAGTGTTGGTCCGGCAGCATCTCCAATCTCCCTCCCCCGTGGATGGGGTGGCTATAAAATGGGGGCCTCGGCAGGCTCCTCTTCATTGTCCTCCTCCTCCTGAGGTGGGTATACAATCCCCACTGGTAATGCCTGGCCCCTCATGATGGCCAAGCTCTGCAACATGCAGCACACCGCAATGAATTGGGAAACCATTGGTCTGCCTTTAGGAGACCATGAGTCTGCCTATCAGCACTTCCTTTCAATTGCACAGCCTTCTCACACACTGCTCCTCAGAGAGCTGGAGTTCTGAGCGTTGGTGCCTGTAAACCCAAGGGGGGGTAAGGCTTCCTCCCAGGATGTCTTTGGCCTCTCATCATCCGTGGGCCGACATGGCCAAGGTTCCATTCTCTAGCTTGACACCGTCTGGAGCATGATGCACTGACGAACTAGTAATGCCCCCATTAAATTCTCTCACTGAAGTTGTAAGGGCACTGTAATGGCAGATAAAAGTGAAGTTTGCAGGGTGGAGCTTCACGCACAATATGTGCGCAACCGTTGTCGTCAATATGACCTGCGATGTAGGATCCTCGACCCTCCATTTTAAAATGCTGCCAATACTGCCTGTCGCACTCTAGGACCGCCTGTTCTTTTCAGACGTTTCCTGGGGCGGGCAATAAATGAGGTGTTAAGGCCAAATGTTCCATCCGGGGCGCTAACACAGCATTGCACGATTGACGTCACCATCATGCTAAAAATGGAGGGTGGGGCGGTAAGTTTTTGCGCCAGTGCAAACCAATAGCCAAATCATAAATCCTGGACACCCGACATAACGTCCTAAAACAGCATTTAGTGCCCCGCCGGGATACTAACCGAGGTGCAAATGAGTCGAAAATCCTGCCCATTATCTATTAATATTTTAAAAGGTTATAATTACCATCAAAGTTTTAAGGGCCGAAATTGCCCCTCCCGGAGGCGCTAATGGGGTGCTAAAGGGTTTTTGGCCAGGCAAGGCAGTCAGAGCACTCACCCTTCCCCGCAATTGCTCCCGGGGCTCGGTACACGAAAAGGACTTTGCGCCGTGCCCCGCGTTTAGCAGCCTGGCATGGCGCGGCGCAAGCATGGCAATGATGTCATCACCGTGTGCGCCGATCCCTCATGGCCCCGTGCCTACCCCATTGTGCACCGCAGAGGAAATTGCCCCCTGGGACATAAGAACATAAGAACATAAGAATTAGGAACAGGAGTAGACCATCTAGCCCCTTGAGCCTGCTCCGCCATTGAAAAAGATCATGGCTGATCTGGCCGTGGACTCAGCTCCACTTACCCGCCCGCTCCCCGTAACCCTTAATTCCCTTATTGGTTAAAAATCTATCTATCTGTGACTTGAATACATTCAATGAGCTAGCCTCAACTGCTTCCCTGGGCAGAGAATTCCACAGATTCACAACCCTCTGGGAGAAGAAATTCCTTCTCAACTCGGTTTTAAATTGGCTCCCCCATATTTTGAGGCTGTGCCCCCTAGTTCTAGTCTCCCCGACCAGTGGAAACAACCTCACTGCCTCTATCTTGTCTATCCCTTTCATTATTTTTAATGTTTCGATAAGATCACCCCTCATCCTTCTGAACTCCAACGAGTAAAGACCCAGTCTACTCAATCTATCATCATAAGGTAACCCCCTCATCTCGTGAGGTTGGTATGGTGTGAAGCCACCGACAGCTTTGCGGGGCAATGGTAGCGCTGCCACTGTCATCTTTTCTGTGTCGGACAACTTTTCAGTCAAGCCTAAAATGGCGACTGCTGGTGTGGCCAGCATGCAGCCTGGCACCCCCTCTTGGGTGCTGGCCCGCTGTCCTGGCAGGCACCCTCTCTGGAGGCCCAGTGGGTGCCACTAAAGTGGCTGCAGAGTTCACGGCGGTCCTCCCTTTTAAAAGAAGTGAAGTGAAGCTGACAGTCACCTCGTGAATGCTCCATAACAACCCCGTTACCGAGACACATTTTTTTTGCTCTATTCCACACGATTTGGATGCCTATCGCTCCGGGTGCTACATTTTCTTTTAATTCACAAGATGCGCCCCAAATCCAGTGTGGTGCAGTTTCGGCCCCTTAGTTTTTGTAATTGAATCTAATTCAACTGAATTCAATCATCTTAAACCAAATCACCTGAAGCACAAAAAAGGTTGTTCCAATATAAAACTAAAAGGAAAATCTTTTAATTTGTCAGTGTAATTGTTGCAAAGATTTGGTAGAGTAAAGCTACATTGCTGAATTATTGCATTTGTTACTGCCCCTCTACCAGGTATGTCACTTGGGAACACTCCACTCCTCATTTCTGACAAGAGTTTCAATGCAATTCGTCCTTTGCCAAGTATGGCTGTCAGTCTCTGCAAGCAGGTTTCAGCATGAAACAGGTGCTGGCCTTCACAGCATGATGATGATCATCAACATAGGCAGTCTCTCGAAATCGAGGAAGACTTGCTTCCACTCTAAAAGTGAGTTCTCAGATGATTGTACAGTCCAATACGGGAATTACAGTCCCTGTCTGTCGATGTTGGGATTGTCCATGAGGGTCCTGACGTTCCACATCCCGAATTTCATTTTGAAGGATGGAAGATCCCTGTGCGTGAGTTCTTTAAATGTGGGGTGGCCATTGTACACTGACTACAGCACGGGCTTAGCAAAGCAAGGTCTTGGTCCAGTGGCAAGGAGGTTCAAGCACTGCTGTCTGGGCTTGGTTGGCTACGGTGGGATGCGAGCCGTAAGCTCGACACTGAGCCGCGCCCTTCAGTGAGATGGTGAGAGTTCCGAGGCATGGAAAGTGGGAGTGAGAGATTTGAGGTGATGTTTCCCTCTCCCAAGCATTGGAATGGTCGAGGTCCACTTCATGGAAGGAGGAGAGGTCAAAGTGGCCGCAGCCATTGTGCACACCACGTGCTCACCAGGGGCTCCGCAGTTGAGTGGGACCAGCGGTCAGAGGAGGGCCAGGACGTCACCGGAGTGAGGAAGGGAGGCCTGAACATCGCTGGTGGAGTGGAGGCCCGAATGTCGCCAGAGGAGTGGAGGCCCGAACGTCGCCAGAGGAGTGGAGGCCCGAATGTCGCCAGAGGAGTGGAGGACTGAACGTCGCCCGAGGAGTGGAGGCCCAAATGTCGCCAGAGGAGTGGAGGCCCGAACGTCGCCAGAGGAGTGGAGGCCCGAATGTCGCCAGAGGAGTGGAGGCCCGAACGTCGCCAGAGGAGTGGAGGCCCGAACGTCGCCAGAGGAGTGGAGGCCCGAATGTCGCCAGAGGAGTGGAGGCCCGAATGTTGCCAGAGGAGTGGAGGCCCGAACGTCGCCAGAGGAGTGGAGGCCCGAACGTCGCCAGAGGAGTGGAGGCCCGAATGTCGCCAGAGGAGTGGAGGCCCGAATGTCGCCAGAGGAGTGGAGGCCCGAACGTCGCCAGAGGAGTGGAGGCCCGAATGTCGCCAGAGGAGTGGAGGCCCGAATGTCGCCAGAGGAGTGGAGGCCCGAATGTTGCCAGAGGAGTGGAGGCCCGAACGTCGCGAGAGGAGTGGAGGCCCGAATGTCGCGAGAGGAGTGGAGCCCTGAACGTCGCCGGAGGAGTGGAGGAGTGGAGGCCCGAACGTCGCCGGAGGAGTGGAGCCCTGAACGTCGCCGGAGGAGTGGAGGAGTGGAGGCCCGAACGTCGCCAGAGGAGTGGAGGAGTGGAGGCCTGAATGTCGCCGGAGGAGTGGAGGAGTGGAGGCCTGAACGTCGCCGGAGGAGTGGAGGAGTGGAGGCCCAAACGTCGCCGGAGGAGTGGAGCCCTGAACGTCGCCGGAGGAGTGGAGGAGTGGAGGCCTGAACATCGCGAGAGGAGTGGAGCCCTGAACGTCGCCGGAGGAGTGGAGGAGTGGAGGCCCGAACGTCGCCGGAGGAGTGGAGCCCTGAACATCGCGAGAGGAGTGGAGGAGTGGAGGCCCGAACGTCGCCGGAGGAGTGGAGGAGTGGAGGCCCGAACGTCGCCGGAGGAGTGGAGGAGTGGAGGCCCGAACGTCGCCAGAGGAGTGGAGGAGTGGAGGCCTGAACGTCGCCGGAGGAGTGGAGGAGTGGAGGCCCGAACGTCGCCGGAGGAGTGGAGGAGTGGAGGCCCGAACGTCGCCGGAGGAGTGGAGGAGTGGAGGCCCGAACGTCGCCGGAGGAGTGGAGGAGTGGAGGCCTGAACGTGAGGGCGAGGAGGGAAGGTAGGGCCCAAACTTGTGGTTGGAGCTGGTTGGAGGCTCACCAGATGCCGTCGGGTGCAGCAGCTTAGTCGGCCACGTCCAGTGGGAGCGAAGGTCCAGTTGGAAGGTCCTGGCAGCAGGGAGGTCGATCTGGAAGGTAAGTCTTGATTGGGGGATGATGTTTCAAGATGGTGGATGGGATAGCAGCTCCCTAGGGAGCTCTCCCCGAACAAACCTCCCCCTGGCCATCTGCTACCATCCTTCACTCTTCTCTTCCCCAGTCTCACCCCCCGGCCCTAATAGTGGGTGCATTTCCCACCCCTAAAGTCTATCCCTTACCCCTGAAACCCGTGCTTAAAGGGCAGCTGCCTGGGCCCACTGCCCATCCCCCAATCAAGACAGCATGATGAAATTAGATTCTGTGAACAATGTTACGTGTTTTGTTTTTGCAGCCCATTATTCCCAGTAAGCAGCAGCCAGCCACTGTCGTAATGAGACCAACAACCATCGTTGTAAGTGCTTGTGTGCTTTATGTATGGCAATCATTAACTGTGAAATCATTGGATTGCACCCATTTATGCCACAAGGATTCAAAAAATTGAGAATAGTGGCAGCTGTCCATTTTGTTTGTGTACTATCTTATGGAAAACATGTAATTAGTGCACCGTGCAAGCTTATCTATCGATACTGGTTTCCTGAAGACAAATAGTAGCAAATTACAGAATGGTTCCTGAAATAAATGTTGCTACTGACTGATGTAAAAGCAAAGTCATTGCTAATTTACACAGCACAATGTTCAATCTTTGATCACACAAATAATATTAAAGCAGGCAGTGCTGGGAAGACCTAAAGGACCAGAGTGAATCGCTTTCATAGTCTTTAATAATCATTTGTTCTGAGAGTTAGTCTGCTCGTGGCAGGGTCAATATAACAGCAATCTGTCTTAGCCCCTGAAGTTGCAGCAGTTATAAAGGCTATAAGATTTCTTGTCCTTTTGTTGAAAAGCAACAAAAAAATTATTCCCACTGAGAGGAGACAGCACGCTAAACAACTCTGTGTAGGCCTAAAATGAAAAGGGTACCATCATCATAAAAGAGTACTTGGTAAAGTGTTTTCTTTGCTTGGGGAGAAGAGACAATAGACGCATATGTCATCTTGATCATGGTGATATGCTCCAAGAAACACAGAAGTCCAATACCCCAGAACGATTGAATGATGACAAATGACTATTGAATACAAGAATAGGACAGAAGTTTTATAATGGTAACGTGGAGATGAGTTCATTGTTATAGTCAGTAGCAGTGTTAGAGGGGAAGCAAGGGATTGATTTTGAAACAAAGGAGATTCAACAAAGAAACCCTCATCATCAACTGGTAATAATTAATGAAGGATTTGGTCCACAATCACTATATCACGAGACATAAAATGGATCACAACGAGACATTCAGGACACTCTGATCTGGCTTGGAAATGCAATATTCACAATGGCACACAGCTCCTAATGAGTGCCTGCAGATGAGTGCACCTTTAAATTCAGCTTCCAGTCATGTCAGTCAGTTTGTGCAGCCAATCCCGTTAAGTTTTACTCAGCAGGTTATGACCCACCCAGTTAAATTTGTGTTGGGGTCCAAATGAGGTAATCGGATCCCTATTTGAATTAATTCATGAGACAATTGCCTCTCTCGGCTACAGAGTAAAAAAAGCAGTTAATGAGTTCCCGCAGGCAATGGGGCAATAAGTCAATTTTTCCAATTTAAAACGCTCACCTGCCCCATTCCCACTGGGCGGATTGGGTTAAAATTGGGGCCATGTAATTTGACCATTTATCTCCTTCACCATTTCTGGGACCTTGCTGTGGGCAAATTGGCTGCTGGGATTACTGACATAAAGACCGTAACAACACTTCTAAAATAACTCATTAATAGTGACGTACTTTGGAACATCCTGAGGATGTGATAAGGTGTTATATAATTGCAGGTATTTTCTTTCTATGCTGTATACAAGTGATGAAATGATACATTGATATGGTGTGCTTGCAAATAAAAGGGAACTCATTTTTCATCTTGCAAATCAATTTACTTCCTGATGAAGAGAATGGCCCTTCAAGCATTGGAGTTGTTCAGTTCCAGAAAAGAAAAATAAGTTGTTACGAATCACTTAATGCTGGTTTACCAATGACAAAAAAAAAATGTTAAAAGAGCTACAAAGCCAAACGGATCAAGTGTAGTATTAATTCATGTTTCTCTCCCCGCAGAAGATGCATACAAGACCCAAGTAAGAATCGATGATGACCCTGCTTATTTGGACATATTGGACACAGCTGGACAGGTTAATGTTATATTTATGTTCCTTTTAGTCATAAAACAAACAAAAACTGCAAGATGCTGATTAAGTTACGTCAGTGTAGCAGAGCGAGGAAATAACTCATAAGAGATTAGGGGAAATTAAATGATTTATAGTTGATTGACAAGGTGGGCAAAGTACCAACTTTCCCATTATATCCACAGAAATCAAGAGATTCCAGCATTTTGGTTAATTACACAATTACTGGACTGTCCGTAAACTAAAGTATGCTTTCTATACCTGTACACCAATTTTGAAATTATTTCAAACTGCTTATTAGCTGATGTAGTAAGTCACTACTGCTAAAACTAATTAAAAACATTTTATTAGAGACACAACTTGAGTGCTATGGTTTGCGGGAGCTAGGACGCCATGGTCTAGAAACTTGCAGTGTGTGCATTGGCCTTTAAGGGCAGTTTTGGAAAAAAATGGTGGTCACCTCACTTCCACCCGCCTCCGGCGCAGGACTCAGCAGCCGCCATTTTGGTAACAGCCAGAGCGCGCTGGCCCCAGAGATGTAAATCAGCAAAGCACCACGTCAGTCAGCGTGCAATGCCAACTTGACCCCACATTTGCAAACTTCGACCGTTTCGCTGGGTTTACTGCTGAGTCCTAAGCACGCTCATAAAGGCGTGTGCGAATCAACGCTGCAGATACACTGTCAGCATGGAGAGAGAAACAGAGCTCACGTCTCAGGTCAAGATACTGCCTGATCTGAGTATTTCCAGCATTTCTGCTTTTATTTCAAATTTTCAGCATCCGCTCGCAGAGGGAAGAGCAAGACGCAGAAGAGGAAATCGACGAATAGGAAGATGCAGAAGAGGAAGTCGCTGAATAAGAAAATGCAGAAGAGGAAGTCGCTGATTAGGAAGATGAAAAAGAGGAAGTCACTGATTAGGAAGATGCAGAAGAGGAGGCAGCAGAAGAGGAGGAAGCAGAAGGAAGGATGCAACTCAGACAGCCGCTTTCAGGTCAGGATTTCCAGGATGGAATCATTCACCTGTGGTACAGGTGACCACAACACCAATTTCCCCTTTCAACATTTGCCCACACCTTACCTTCCCTGACCATCACACCATCCTCTTGGCCACAATGCTGAAATAAAAGTAACTTTAACCACAAAGCAACTTTTAACATCTATCCATTCAATATGACATCATGAAGTCAACTAATCATCCATGTGCATTCCCTTAATGACTGTCTTTTCTGTGCCTTTGCCTACCTTACTGATGTCACGCAGTACTACCCCAGAGGCTGCTGCTGTTGCTTCAGGTATTCTATAGCCACACTACATTGGGCCAACCACTGAGAGTAGCACTGGAAAACCAGTCTTGCATGGTAGATTTAGCGCTGTGTTAATTTAAATTAGCAGGCAGCACCAAAATACAGCTGCCTGCACTATCATTTTGGGCGGCCGTTAACTTCGGCCTGCGGTGGGACCAGCAGGTGTCTGGCCCACTGCAACTTCTAAGCCCATCCCTTAATGGCGGTTACGGTGAACCCCCCAAGGTGTACAATTTTTTAAGCAGCAATTTGACAGAAAGTAGCCTGCATCTGGCTTTCGGCTACCTCAACTATTATCTCCAGCGATTGGGGCCGCGATTTCTCCACATGCGGTGGGATCAATGCCGCCAGGGCTGGTGGCGTGTTGAAAGCCCGCTCCCGACTCGAACCTGCTCGCTCTTGAATCTTACCATGATTGAGCTTGTTAAGCCCGCCCTGCTTGCTTTCTGGCCAATTAAGAGGAAGCCGGTTTGATGATGTCAATTGATGACACATCATCAGCCGGTCTCCTTAAAAGGACTATGCCCACAATGGTTTTGACAGTTCTTCTGTCAGTGTCCTGCAGCATTGAAGAGTTGCAAACACTGAGAAGCACTGCACAGAGGTGCACGGTTGCATCCAGGCTCTCCCATGACTCACTCCAGATGCTTGGAGGGAGTCACAGCATACAGGGAGGTCCTCTTCCCTTACCAGGTTGGAAGGGACCGCCCCAGGCTACCAACGCAGCCTGATTGCACATTGCACAGGAGTCCAAAAGCAGGCACATCATCAGGAGAACCAGGCTACAGTGGCGCAAACCCTTAAATGATCTCAACAGATCATGAAACGTTACTGCAAAGCCAAACTCAACCTCATCCTGCTGTGCCACTCATTACATCCCCATCACTCTGCCTTCCCGACCCTACTCACATCCTTTCTCACCAATATACCTTGCACCTCCATCCATCCCCCTCTCTCTCTCTCTCTCTATCTACTTTATCAGTTCCCCATTTCATTAGCCACCCCTCACACTCACCCTCATCTTTGTCCAATCACACCAACTAACAACACACAAGGGTGGGCACTTGAATCTTTAGCCAATGTTCATTTATAGTTAATGTTGATGTATTGTCAAACATTGAAATCTTTATTTTCAGACCTTTGTGTTCTTGGACAGATTTGTGAGCACTTTTGGAAGTGGCTTAGTGAATGGTGAGACGTAAGAGTACCCCCAACAATGGTGATGAGTGTGAAAGGAATGGGTTGGACATTGTATGGATGCTTTATGGAGCTGGTTTGGGATGGTGCCAACTTGGCGCATCATGTGGTAGTCAGGGTGTAGAGTGTGAAGTGAAGTAAATGTGGCCATGGTGAGGTGCCCTGGCCTCCCGGGCAGCAATGTGGTCATGTGCTGATGTCCTTTGCACTGTACCGCATCACGTGATTGCGGAGAAAGTTGGTGGTGTGGTGTGTTTCGTGATGTTGGTGTTGGGGCTAATCGTGGAGGGATTCTGAGGACCAAAGATGACGTTTTTTCAAAGGCACTGATGTTGCTGGAATAGATGGCAGGTGAGGTTGAGATGACAGAAATGCCCTGCCAATTGTGAGAGAGATTGCTCCAAGGAGGTGACGGTGAATGGAAATGTCACTGCAAATACTTCCAGAGTGCATACAGCTCACAAATCTTTTCCAAATTCTGAAGGCTTCAGCTTCTGACATTGGAAAGTGAACAGCTATGAAATGGTACCTTTAATACCACTTCTGCAGCTGTCAACTAGCCAAAGCAATAGAGAATCACTGACAACCCGATTCCACTTACCTAGCACAAACCCGAGGGACAGCATAGCCATCAAAAGGTTGGTAAAATATTAAGTGCCTGCTTTTAAGCCTCTTGACTAGCATTTAAGTACTTTTTAATGATGTTAATTACCTGTCCTGCTGCTTTCTGTCTGGTCGACTATCAGAACGCCGATCTGATAGTTGAGAAAATCACACTGAGGCAGATTCAGCGCGAGATCCCGACCCGCTGTCAATCAAAGCCATTTTGACAGTGGGTCCGCCTCCAAACCCGCACTCGCAGGGCTGGGAAGATTCTGGCCTGTGAATCTAGGAAAAGTGTATAGCACCACCAACAGAACCAGTTTATTGGCTGGTCCATTCTCTTTTCTGAAATCCAGCAAGGAGATCCTTAATGCCACAGTTAAGAGATAGGAGATATGGGAAATAGTGGCAGTAACATTGGGCGACCAGTAACCAATGACCACTGAAAACACAAAAAAGTGGGCATTACAACTGATTTTCAGCTGATTGCCATTCAGGTTTCCAGTGGAAAGGTTAATAAATATTTAGATTTTAGCACCATGATGACATTTTATCATCTCCTTGGTCACTCCTTTCTTCTGTTTTCTCCCCTTTCCATTCTTTTATAATCTTGATCAGAGATTTCCACTTCTGTGCTCAGGCGGCTACAATTTTCTGCTCATTCATTTTGATAGGGAGGAAATCACACACTGGCGAGTGTAGAATCATCAAACCTTGACCACGGTCGCCTGTTTCTTTCATTCCTTATTTAATTCTTCTTTCCCTATCTTTCATGGCCTTTTATTCTCATTTAATTGCATTTTCTCTTTGCTCTGTATAATTTTTACAAATAGTTTTTCCAAAATAAGTGGAACTCCTGAACTGGTATTGCATGTGATGGGTGTATTTAATCAGGAGATGTGGAGATGGACATTAATACATTGAAGCCTGTGGATTAGGTAGCAGGAACTTATAAGCAATGCAGCAAATTTGAATCATGTTCTGATATAAATTTAAAACAATGGGAGTCATTTTATTTTTTATCGCGGAGCGATCAATGAGTGGCAGCTAATGGGCATCGCCCGATTTTCTTTTCCAAATGGCTGAATTCGGGAAAACAGGCTTACATGTGGACTAACAGGCATTTCTTAAAAGGACTGCTGCAGGGTGCCACAAAAATGGTAACTTTGTTAAAGATAGTTACCTGAATGTGGAGCCAGGAGGAGCAGCATTCCTTGTCCCGAACCTACATTAAAAGCAGGGGTCGCAGCTGGTCACTGCCCAACTTCGATGCTGAGGTACCCGACCACCCGATTACTGCCGTCACGCTCCCACCCCTCCATCCGATCACCACGAACCTTCCTACTCTCTTGATTGGCCCCTTTAAGGTTTTGCACTACAACTTTGCCCCCCCCCCCCTTCTTGGTCACCCCCCCTTTCCCAATTGCCTCTTCTCCCCTTTAAGGATATAACAATCTTTGAGATCTCTTCTCCAGTGAGTTGCCTGTTGACACGGTATCTGCAGCTCCCTGGTTCGATGATAATGAGGCCCAAGGCCCTAAATTAGGTGAGTCTCGGGCCTATCAATTCAGACACAGGGATCGTTCCCTTTGCCCAGTTTGCACCGGCAAATCAATATTGCAAAGGGTCGAATGCCTGTTTCAGGTGCGGCCCCTTTAAGCCTATTTCTTTGCCTACACCAATATGGCAGTAAGCATAATTCCAGCTCATAACGAGTGTGCGCTTCTGGCCTGCGACTTTGGAGGCTTACTTGCCTTTTTAGCTCCCAAAAACCAGGTGCTGTGCCATAGAATTTCTTGGGCATAATCTGACAAAATCAGTCAGGTGAACAATTGCATGCTTTTATATAATACAAAATATATAATAAAATATCCCAGCAGTTTCTTCATTTTTCCCACGTTTCTTAGTGCACAAGAGTATATGGAATCTACTAAGCAAATGCACGGGAAAATATGATAGACAACAAGATATTTTAGATCGAGTATTATGCAATGAGAAAGGGTTAATTAATAACCTTGTAGAAAAGGGGCCCTGAGGGAAGAGAGACCATAATATGATAGAATTTTATATTGAGTTTGAAAATGATTGAGTTAAGTGTAAAACTAGGGTCTTAAATCTAAACAAAACAAACTATGTAGATATGAGGGCTGAGTTGGCTAAAGTAAATTGGGAAACTACATTAAAATGTATGATGGTAGACAAGCAATAGCTAGCATTAAAATAATGAACACATAATTTACAACAAATATACATTCCTTTAAGGCACAAAAACCCCACAGGAAAAATGGTCCAACTGTGGCTAACAAGAGAAGTTAAAGAAAGTATTTGATCAAAGGAAGAGGCTTATAATATTGCCAAAAAGGACAGTAAGCCTCAGGATTGGGAAGATTTTAGAATTCAGCAAAGGAGGACAAAAAATTGATAAATAAAGCGAAAAAAGAATCTGCGAGTAAATTAGCGAGAGACATAAAAACAGATTGTAAACATTTCTATAGGTAGGTAAATGGGAAGAGATTAGTGAAAGTAAGCATTAGAGGCAGAGACTGGAGAAATAATAATGGGCAATAAAGAAATGACAGAGACATTAAACAAATATTTTGTATCTGTCTTCACAGAAGACACAAGAAACATTCTGGAAATAATGGGTAACAAATGAGGAAGTTAACGAAATCAGTATAAGTAAAGACATAATAGGCTAAAAATTCGGTCTCGTGAGGGGTGCTATAGGGGCGCTAGGGGATTAATGCCAATGAGCGGTGACAGTGGCGATGCTCGCCTAATTTAGTTGGCCGGTATTGGCGGCGATAAGGGGTATCGCCCGAGAGCATTGTGCTGGTGTGCAATGCCTCGGCAGCGATCCGCAGTGACCCGGAAGCAAACTTCAGTTTACTCGCCAGCATTAGCGCCCCCCGGTAACCACACCAGGCAAACCCTGGTGGTCACAGTTGTCCTGTGGCACAAAGGGGAGGAATTACCCCAGAATGTAAGTTCCAGTGATTTTTGTTGCACTATTTGGTAGTGATTTAATTTTATTTGTGCTGTGTAATGCATGGGGAATGCTTTTTGTGCGTTTGGCCTGTCTTTTTTTTAACCACATAGGCCTCTCTAAGGGCGCTACGAAGCCAGTTCTTTACTGATGAATCAACAGTACTGTTCCCGGCCTAGTGCCCTAAGTGTGGTGTACAAATCTTCCTTTAGCGCCACACTCCACTATCAGGGCGCATAAACTGAATTTTGCTGTGCCCATCACTAAATATCTTCCACCGCTAAATTTAGCACCCAGACAATATTACCGCCTTAAGAGTCATTCAACCGAAGCTCTAGTCCATAGTGCTGGAGAAACTAATGGGACTAAGTAACGACAAAAGACCTGGACTTGCATCCTAGGGTTTTAAAAGAGTAGCTGCAGAGATAGTGGATTCACTGGTATTAATATTCTAGAATTCCCTAGATTCTTGAACAGTTCCCAAGGAATGGAATGTAGCAAACATAATCACGCTATTTAAGAAAGGATGAAGAGAAAAAATGGGGAACTATAGGCTAGTTAGCCTGACATCAGGAGTAGGCAAAATGCTCAAATCTATTATTAGGGACGTGGTAACAGGGCACTTAGAAAATCATAATATGATTAGGCAGAGTCAACATAGTTTTATGAAAGTGAAATTGTGTTTGACAAATTTGGTAGAGTTTTTTGAAGATGTAACTAGTAGAATGCATAAAGGGGAACCAGTGGGTGTAGTGTATATGGATTTTCAAACAGCATTCGATAAAGTGCTACACAAGACATTATTACACAAAATTAGGACTCATAGGGACCGAAATTTAGCCTCCCAAAAATGCCTCGTACCGCCAGAAAGTGGCGGCCACGTGACGGAGTCGAATGGCCGCCTATTTGGAGTCAAATGGCCGCCGCTAGCGAAATTCTCCTTGGTGCTTTTTCCGGCGGTCCCCACTTCTGCCCAGCTGCTGCCGACCCCTCCCAAGTGCGTTATCAAACCGCGCACCGCCAATCTCCCGCACCTCAATCAAAATTCACCGTAAAAAATCTTCGGGCGGCCAAGCGATGCCCCTGACAGTTTTTTTCTGTCAGTGCACTGTGTTCGTTGTGTGTGCAACATTGGTATGCGGCAGCCATTCAAGAGGAGGGCGCACTGCCGCGGCCGGCATTTTATTTTTTTTGTCGGCCGACTGCCAGGTCACCTCGACAATTATGCCCCCGGGTTTGGCCGGGCTGCCGACAGCCAGCCTGGCAACCCCCTTGGGTGCCAGGCTGCTATCGCAGCCAAAAGCCTCCCTGGTGGCCCAGTAGACCGAACTAAAATAATCGCAGAGCTCCTAGCGGCTCTCACCTTTAAGTGAAGGGGAGAGATGTGGTGACGCACAAGCATCATGATGTCATCAGCACTACGCTGATGACTGACAGCGGCAGAGACTCCGTCCCGCCTCCACCTTCGCCTCTCTAGTGTGCTCACCGCCCCCATTATAACCGATTTCCGGTCTGCTCAAAAAAAAATTACACTGAATTTCACGCAAAAGGCCACCTCATCTACAGCGGCGGTAAAAACACATCAAATTCGGCAGGTGCAGCCTGCTTCGGGCAGCGCTGAGTTTCGACCGCATGGTATTGGGGTAATATATTAGCATGGATTGAGGCTTGGTTAATGGACAGAAAACGGAGTAGGAATAAACAGGACTTTTTCGGGTTGGCAGGGAGTACGTAGTGGGGTACCACAAGGATCAGTGCTTGGGCCTCAGCTATTTACAATCTACATTATTGATATAGATGAAGGGATTGAGTGTTTGTTGATGATACAAAGTTAGGTGGGAAAGTAAGCTGTGAAGAGGATGCAAAGAGGTTGCAGAGAGATATAGACAGGTTGACTGAGTGGGCAAGAACATGGGAAATGGAAATGTGGGGAAGTGTGAAGTTATCCACTTTGATAGGAAAAAAAAAGCAGAATATTTGTTGAATGGTGAAAGAGTAGGAAATGTTTGCATTCAGAGGGACCTGGGTGTCCTTGTTAATGAATCACAGAAAGTTAACATGCAGGTACAGCAAACAATTAGGAAAGCAAATTATATGTTAGCTTTTGTTACAAAGGGATCAGTGTATAAGAGTAAAGAAGTCTTATTACAATAGGGTCACAGTCTAAGGATAAGGGGTAAGCCATTTAGAACCGAGATGAGGAGAAACTTCTTCACCCAGAGAGTGGTGAACCTGTGGAATTCTCTACCACAGAAAGTTGTTGAGGCCAATTCACTAAATATATTCAAAAAGGAGTTAGATTTAGTCCTTACTACTAGGGGGATCAAGGGGTATGGCGAGAAAGCAGGAATACGGTGGAGGAGGATTTCCTGGAGTGCATAAAGGATGGTTTTCTAGACCAATATGTCGAGGAACCAACTAGGGGGGAGGCCATCTTAGGCTGGGTGTTGTGTAATGAGAGAGGATTAATTAGCAATCTCGTGCGAGGCCCCTTGTGGAAGAGTGACCATAATATGGTGGCATTCTACATTAGGATGGAGAATGAAACAGTTAATTCAGAGACCATGGTCCAGAACTTAAAGAAGGGTAACTTTGAAGGTATGAGTCGTGAATTGGCTAGGATAGATTGGCGAATGATACTTAAGGGGTTGACAGTGGATGGGCAATGGCAGACATTTAGAGACCGCATGGATGAACTAGAAGAATTGTACATCCCTGTCTGGCGTAAAAATAAAAAAGGGAAGGTGGCTCAACCGTGGCTATCAAGGGAAATCAGGGATTGGATTAAAGCCAAGGAAGTGGCATACAAATTGGCCAGAAATAGCAGCGAACCCGGAGACTGGGAGAAATTTAGAACTCAGCAGAAAAGGACAAAGGGTTTGATTAGAACAGGGAAAATAGAGTACGAGAGGAAGCTTGCAGGGAACATTAAGACGGATTGCAAAAGTTTCTATAGATATGTAAAGAGAAAAAGGTTAGTAAAGATAAACTTAGGTCCCTTGCAGTCAGAATCAGGGGAAGTCATAACGGGGAACAAAGAAATGGCAGACCAATTGAACAAGTACTTTGGTTCGGTATTCACTAAGGACGACACCAACAACCTTCTGGATATAAAAGGGGTCAGAGGGTCTCGTAAGGAGGAGGAACTGAGGGAAATCCTTATTAGTCGGGAAATTGTGTTGGGGAAATTGATGGGATTGAAGGCTGATAAATCCCCAGGGCCTGATGGACTGCATCCCAGAGTACTTAAGGAGGTGGCCTTGGAAATAGCGGATGCATTGACAGTCATTTTCCAACATTCCATAGACTTTGGCTACCCTCCACTCCATAGGAAGTGATCCAATGTAACCCCACTTTTTAAGAAAGGAGGGAGAGAGAAAACAGGGAATTATAGACCGGTCAGTCTGACATCGGTAGTGGGTAAAATGATGGAATCAATTATTAAGGATGTCATAGCAGCGCATTTGGAAAGGGGTGACCTGATAGGTCCAAGTCAACAAGGCATTTGTGAAAGGGAAATCATGCTTGACAAATCTTCTGGAATTCTTTGAGGATGTTTCCAGTAGAGTGGACAAGGGAGAACCAGTTGATGTGGTGTATTTGGACTTTCAGAAGGCTTTCGACAAGGTCCCACACAAGAGATTAATGTGCAAAGTTAAAGCATATAGGATTGGGGGTAGTGTGTTGACATGGATTGAGAACTGGTTGGCAGACAGGAAGCAAAGAGTAGGAGTAAATGGGTACTTTTCAGAATGGCAGCCAGTGACTAGTGGGGTACCGCAAGGTTCTGTGCTGGGGCCCCAGCTGTTTACATTGTACATTAATGATTTAGACGAGGGGATTAAATGTAGTATCTCCAAATTTGCGGATGACACTAAGTTGAGTGGCAGTGTGAGCTGCGAGGAGGATGCTATGAGGCTGCAGAGTGACTTGGATAGGTTAGGTGAGTGGGCAAAATGCATGGCAGATGAAGTATAATGTGGATAAATGTGAGGTTATCCACTTTGGTGGTAAAAACAGAGAGACAGACTATTATCTGAATGGTGACAGATTAGGAAAAGGGGAGGTGTAACGAGACCTGGATGTCATGGTACATCAGTCATTGAAGGTTGGCATGCAGGTACAGCAGGCGGTTAAGAAAGCAAATGGCATGTTGGCCTTCATAGCGAGGGGATTTGAGTACAGGGGCAGGGCGGTGTTACTACAGTTGTACAGGGCCTTAGTGAGACCACACCTGGAGTATTGTGTACAGTTTTGGTCTCCTAACCTGAGGAAGGACATTCTTGTTATTGAGGGAGTGCAGCGAAGGTTCACCAGACTGATTCGCGGGATGACGGGACTGACCTATCAAGAAAGACTGGATCAACTGGGCTTGTATTCACTGAAGTTCAGAAGAATGAGAGGGGATCTCATCGAAACGTTTAAAATTCTGACGGGTTTAGACAGGTTAGATGCAGGAAGAATGTTCCCAATGTTGGGGAAGTCCAGAACCAGGGGTCACAGTCTTAAGGATAACGGGTAAGCCATTTAGGACCGAGATGAGGAGAAACTTCTTCACCCAGAGAGTGGTGAATCTGTGGAATTCTCTAGCACAGAAAGTTGTTGAGGCCAATTCACTAAATATATTCAAAAAGGAGTTAGATGTAGTCCTTACTACTAGGGGATCAAGGGGTATGGCGCGAAAGCAGGAATGGGGTACTGAAGTTGCATGTTCAGCCATGAACTCATTGAATGGCGGTGCAGGCTCGAAGGGCCGAATGGCCTACTCCTGCACCTATTTTCTATGTCTCTATGTTTCTAATTATACAGGGCACTGGTGAGGCCACATCTGGAGTACTGTGTAAAGTTCTGCTCTTCTTACTTAAGGGGATTGCCCTATGAGGAGAGATTGAGTAGCCTAGGTCTACATCCTCGAGAGTTTAGAAGAATGAGAGATTATCTAATTGAAAAATATAAAATTCTTAAAACGCTTGACAGGATTAAAGCTGAGAAAATGTTTTGCTTGGCTAAGGGATCTAGAACATGGGGTTACAGTCTCAGAATAAGGGATTGGCCATTTAGGACTGAGATGTGGAGAAATTTCTTCACTCAAAGGGTGGTGAATCTTTGGAATTCTCTACCCCAGAGAGCTGTGGATGCTCAGTCATTGAGTGTATTCAAGACAGAAGTTGATAAATTTTTGGGAATTAAGGGATATGGGGCTAGTGTGGGAAGGTGGAGTTGAGACAAAAGATCAGCCATGATCCTGTTGCATGGCGGAACAGGCTCGAGGGGCCAAATGGCCTACCCCTGCTCCTATTTCTTATGTTCTTATGTAACAAGTCTGATCTTGGTCTATAAACATTGTAAAAATTTGACTACATAATGGAAAATCTGCGAATATTAAGGGTCTCATGCAAGCAAGTTGCAGGAAGGTCAGGAAAGGCATTTCAGCCCAACAGCTCTATGCTGGTTTATGTTCTACATGAGTCTCCTCCCACCTTACTTCCATTCACCCTATCAACATATCGTTCTGTTCCTTTCTCCCTCATATACTTCTCTAGCTTCCCCTTAAATTAATTTATGCTATTCATCTAAACCACTCCATGTGAGAGCACGTTTCACATTCTCACCACTCTGAGTATAGAAATTTCTCCTGAATTCTTTACTGGATTTATTAGTGACTATCTTATATTTATGGCCTCCAGTTTTGCAAGTGGAAGCATATTCTCCATGTCTACCTTATCGAACCCCTTCATCATTTTAAAGCCCTCTATCAGGTCATCTCGCAGTCTTCTCATTTCTGTTCAGTCTTTCCTGATCATTGTACCCTCTCAGTTCTGGTATTTTGCCAAAGTTTTGGCTACGGATCAAGAAAACCCGCACTGATATTCTAGGTGCATTATACAACATCAAGTTGCTAATGGTCCTTAAAATTGTCTTTTGGTTTTTAATTGCGATTGCATTTATGGCAAATGATTACTTGGCATTTGATCTATTTTAACATCATTCTCTTTAAATATTGAGTGCATAGAACTGTTGTTAGAGTTGTAAAGATACACTAACAGTATTAGACAGCTTGGTTGCAGCAGAATATTGCAGTTGTTTGTGAATAGTAAATAACATGGCACTTCCATAACACATTTTACATTTTTGTCATACACTGAAATATTCATGGAAGTAGTTACAGAGCACTGTAATTGTCTTTAATAATGCTCCATAGTTCATTGAGCAAATTCATGAGACATTATCATGTTACCCATAGCAACATTTCAAGAATCTAGTGAAAGGAATTGCATGGGGCAGTCACGACAAAGAAAGAAACTGCAGCAAGATTTCAACATTGCTGCACGTTTTTGGTCTGATGGTAAGGCAAATAATTTTTCAACCAAAAATACATATTTCAAATGTATTTTAAAGCCAAATGATATGCTGAGATTAATTAGTAACGTATCAGGCTTGAAAACCTGCAAGTGTTTGATGCTAATGTAAAATACTGGCGTCACTTTTTTAATTCCTAATTCATTCTTGGGATGTGGACTTCGCTGGCAAGCCAGCATTTATTGCCTATCTCTGATTACCCATGAGAACTGTCTTCTTGAATCGCTGCAGTCCATGTGGTGAAGGTACTCCCACAGTGCAGTTAGGGAGGAATTTCAAGGATTTTGACCTAGCGATGATGAAGGAATGGTGATGTATTTCTTAGTCATGATGGTGTGGGACTTGAAAGGGAACTTGGAGGTGATGGTGTTCCAAGGTACCTGCTGCACTGGTCCTTCTAGGTGGTAGAGGTCACAGATTTTGGAGATGCTGTTGAAGAAGCCTTGGTGAGTTGCTACAGTGCATCTTGTAGATGCTGCACACTGCAGCCATGGTATGCCGGAGGTAGAGGAAGTGAATGTTTAAGGTGGTGGATGGAGTGCGAATCAATCAGGCTGCTTTGTCCTGGAGGGTGTCAAGCTTCTTGAATGTTGTTGGAGCTTCACTCATCCAGAGTATTCCCTCAAACTCTTGACTTGTGCCTTGTAGATGGTGGAAAGGCTTTGCAAAGTGTATTATTTACTGGTCAATGTTGGGGACATGATTAAGAAGTTTGCAGATGATACAAAAATTGGCCATGCGGTTGACAGTGAAGAAGTTAGCTGTAAACCAGAGGAAGCTATCAATGGACTGGTCAGGTGAGCAGAAAAGTGGTAAATGGAATTCAATCCGGAGAAGTGTGAGGTAATGCATTTGGGTAGGGCTAACAAGGCAAGGGAATACACATTAACTGGTAAGATACTGAGAAATGTAGAGGAACAGAGGGACCTTGAAGTGCATATCCACAGATCCCTGAAGGTAGCAGGATAGGTAGATAAAATGGTTAAGAAGGCATATGGGATACTTTCCTTTTTTAGCCAAGGCATAGAATATAAGAGCAGAGAAGTTATGCTAGAACTGTATAAAAGACTAGTTAGGTCACGGCTAGAGTACTGTGTGCAGTTCTGGTCAGCACATTATCAGAAGGTTGTGATTACATAAGAGAAGGTACAGAGGAGAAACATATAAACATAGAAAATAGGTGCAGGAGTAGGCCATTCGGCCCTTTGAGCCTGCACCACCATTCAATAAGATCATGGCTGATCATTCCCTCAGTACCCCTTTCCTGCTTTCTCGCCATACCCCTTGATCCTTTTAGCCATAAGGGCCATATCTAACTCCCTCTTGACTATATCCAATGAACTGGCATCAACAACTCCCTGTGGTAGGGAATTCCTGATTGAAGAAGTGTCTCCTCATCTCAGTCCTAAATGGCATACCCCTTATCCTAAGACTGTGTCCCCTGGTTCTGGACTTCCCCATCATCTGGAACATTCTTCCTGCATCTAACCTGTCCAGTCCCGTCAGAATCTTGTAAGTTTCTATGAGATCCCCTCTCATCCTTCTAAACACCAGCTTATAAAGGCCCAGTTGATCCAATCTCTCCTCATATGTCAGTCCCGCGATCCCAGGAATCAATCTGGTGAACCTTCGCTGCACTCCCTCAATAGCAAGAACGTCCTTCCTCAGATTAGGAACCCAAAATTGAACACAATGTTCCAGGTGAGGCATCACCAAGGCCCTGTACAACTGTAGTAAGACCTCCCTGCTCCTATACTCAAATCTCCTCGCTATGAAGGCCAACATACCATTTGCCGCCTTCACCGCCTGCTGTATCTGCATGGCAACTTTCAATGACTGATGAACCATGACACCCAGGTCTTGTTGCACCTCCCCCTTTCCTAATCTGCCGCCATTCAGATAATATTCTGCCTTCGTGTTTTTGCCCCCAAAGTGGATAACCTCACATTTATCCACATTATACTGCATCTGCTATGCATTTGCCCACTCACCTAACCTGTCCAAATCACCCTGCAGCCTTTTAGCGTCCTCCTCACAGCTCACACCGCCGCCCAGTTTAGTTTCATCTGCAAACTTGGAGATATTACACTCAATTCCTTCATCTAAATCATTGATGTATATTGTAAAGAGCTGGGGTCCCAGCACTGAGCCCTGCGGCACTGCACTAGTCACTGCCTGCCATTCTGAAAAGGACCCATTTATTTACGAGGATGTTGCCAGGACTGGAAAATGTTAGCTGTAAGGAAAGATTGAATAGGTTGGGGTTGTTTTCTTTGGAACAGAGGAGGCTGAGGGGAGAGCTTATTGAGGTGTATAAAATTATGAGGGACCTAAATAGAGTGGATAAGAAGGACCTATTTTCCTATCTCTGAACACATTTTCAAGCAGGAGTCATTGAATGGTGATGAAGAATGGGAATACTGGCTCATTTGATTCTTTTGTAGCCCACTTTTGTGGACGTCAGTTATAGCACCCCTAGCTCTGCCCAAGATGGGATCAGCTAATACACCATAAATTGAACTTAGGACCTTCCCAATCTCCATGGCTCAGTTCCACTCTAGCCGTACACCTACTAATTGAGCCACGTAGAGGCATAATGTTATTGTTTGATTGGCACCTACAGCAAACTAGACTATTTTGTGGCTAAAATGGGCTCGTTGTTCAACACAAAGCCATGGATGGCTACACAAGAAGTGTTTTCATATCCTAGGAGTAACTAAACCCCCATGATGAAATTGTTCTTCTCATTACATTACACATAGTACTTTTCATTTAATTACTTTGAAACCAACTGTCAGACCATTCCATACTCATTTATGCCACTTGATTGCCCTGATATGTTCACCTGCAAATAAGTAGATGTGAAAGATGCCTCATAGACATACACCTCACGGGAACAAAGAAATTGCTAAGCGAACAAAGACCAAGGTCCATCTAGTTCGCCTTCTACTGCCCTGGTAGTTGCATAATACAATGACAACGGAGTTCTTGATTAATCATAGCAATCGATCTCTATCAATTAGTTTACAACAGGTCCAGGTATGAGGTGAGAGAAACCCCCAGTCTTGGGAAACTTTGGAAATCATCGGTTCAAAGTCATCTGTTCCTCCCAAGCATGCTACATCTTGTATAAGTCTTGCCCCATGACATAACATTTTATTTAAATAATGGAACTTTGGCCCTGCAATTATTTGGCCATTTCATCAGACTCCCAGTTACAGTGGGAATCCAGCAGAATGCACCCAAACTTGGCAGGTACACAAATATGGCAGATCCTGACCTTAAGGCAGAGTTTGTGGGATGGCCTTGTGGGGGCACAACCTCTTTCACTCTGATCAGGCATCAATGTAAGGGGGAGGAGGGAGGGGGAGAGATGCAGGGCCATGGGCACTGACTCCCTAAATCAGAAGTTCCTGTGCCATAGCTCTCAGTGGGCACCTACAAAAGCATCAGTGCTGCCATTCCTGGTCTCACTAGGTATATCTGGCCAAAACTGGAAGAGAACATAAGAACATAAAAAATAGGAGAAGGAGTAGGCGATTTGACCCCTCGAGCCTGCTCCGCTATTTAATAAGATCATGGCTGATCTGATCTTGGGCTCAGCTCCACTTCCCTGCCTGCTCCCCATAACCCTTCACTCTCTTATCGCTGAAAAATCTGTCTATCGCCGCCTTAAATTTATTCAATGACCCAGCCTCCACAGCTGTCTGGGGTACAGAATTCCACAGATTTACAACCCCGAGAGAAGAAATTCCTCGTCATCTCCATTCTAAATGGGCGACCCTTTATTCTTAAACTATGCCCTCTAGTTCTAGATTCCCCCATGAGTGGAAACATCCTCTCTGCATCTACCTTGTCGAGCCCCCTCATTATCTTATATGTTTTAATAAGATCACCTCTCATTCTTCTAAACTCCAATAAGTGTAGGCCCAACCTGCTCAGCCTTTCTTCATAAGTCAACCCCTTCATGTCAGGAATCAACCGAGTGAACCTTCTCTGAACGGCCTCCAATGCAAGTATATCCTTCCTTAAATAAGGAGACCAAAACTGTATGCAGTACTCCAAGTGTGCTCTCACCAATACCCTGCACAGGGTGTCAATCAAACAATCAATCAAACCCTGGGAGTCCAGGCCAGGTTCACAGCCTGGATCCCTGAAGATGAGGTGGGAGTGGGGGTGGTGCAGTTGGGTGGGGGGAGCTGGAATTTTCTTTAAGCCTAAGGGGCCGGCAGGGTCCACTCAGGTTATTCTTCCAGGGGCACTAAGAACTTGCCCTCATTCCAGGCCACCTTCTTCTGCCGTCATTTCCAAGGTCTTCAGCCAGATGGGCGCTCCCCAAGACCATGGAAGGTCCAGTCCTCAAGATTCCCCCACTGGCCCCACAATCTCTGGCTGGATCAGCAGTGGCGGCAATCAGTGATGCGAGCATTCCTTGCATAACAGTCGGTGGCTTTCTGGACTCATCTCATTAGGGTCATTTAGGTACGACACAGCAGTGTGTGTGGCTTAAGGTTTCATCCTGCGTTATATAATAATAATTATGTGGTTTTTATTATGAATTTTTACCTTGCTATTGAGAATTTAACTAGGTTTCTGCTAGCAGCACTCCAAAGAGATTATGCTTGCCTTTGTGTGTGGGAGAAGTGAGATAGGTACATAAACACTGTCTGAAGAATACTACTAGTTATTGAAGTTAATGTAGTACATCCAGACTTATGTTAGTCCCTATAAACAAAACCTAAATAGATCTAAGCTGCTTGTGATTGCCATCACCATTAAGGACAAAGGGCCTTTTTTAAGAGATGACATAGTAATTATTTCTCCATACAGAGGTGTCTGTTACCTACATCCAGCCACAATAACAAAGTGCATTTATTTAGTGCTATTAATGTAAATGCTAGTCTCTCTTTTTTTTCTTTAAAAATACCCAAGGCACATCACAATAGAAAGAGATAGGAGTCTGGATTCCAAACCTGGATGGAGAAAATAGAAGAGATGACTGAGAGCTTCTTTGAAAAGGCAGGTTTTAAGTAGTTTTTTAAAAAAATGGTCGAGCAAGTTGTGGGTAGCTGGAGGGGTTTAGGAAGGAAGATTCAGAAGTGGTGCCTAGGCGGTTGATGGCACAAATGAAAATCTTACCCAGTAACTGGGGTTGGCCATCTCTGCTCTATGGTTCATTCATGTTAATGAACTCAGTGGGGTTTCTGCAGACGTAACTGAGGAGTGGCACAGTTGATTGTGGAAATTTATGCATAGCAAAGTTCTGGTGTAAAACACAGCGTTGTTGTGCCGAACATTACGGAAAGAAACTCTAGGCTATTAAATCTATATGATGGAACACCAAATTTGTTGGGGGAAAAAATAAAATGTCCAACTTTTCTCAATTGCTAAAATAGCATCTTAATAATATTGATTTGCTGAAATATAGATCTGCAAAGATCTCAAGAAACCCACAGAAACACAACCACTTGAAAAGTTACAATTTTAGTCACGCGATTGCAATTATTTTTCAGTGCTTCCAGCAGCCATTTGTATTCCTGACCCAGCTAAATATATTGCCTGATAAATAACATTTACAGCACAACAAACCTATGAACTTGTTGTAATTCCCCTTAAATTCATCCAAGACATATACCTCCATGTTTATTCCTCGTTCTCGCACCACCATTTCTTTAAGAGACTGGCCTGTATTTTTCGAAGGGTACACTCTCAAAACATCATAACCTGCCTTCTTTTCTTGCAGATACTGACTCACCTGCTCTATATTTCAAATTTCTAGCATTTTTAGTTTTTCCTTTTTAATTTACTCGGGTAAATTTTCATCTTCACCACCTTATTTTAATGAAATGATTAATTGCGTTAGTTCTACAACAAGCAGACCATCCATTCTGCCAGATAACTATCCAGCACATAAATATGACAATTTACCCCACTAAACCTGGGATCCTGGGATTCGTTTTGATTTCTGCCTGCTGCTTCCACTGTCCTTTGGTCTTCACTTCTTTCCCTTACAGACAGTGCGCATCCTCCACAGGCTAATACTTGTGTTAGTTAACCAAAAATTTCCCTTATTTATTTTATTACCATTGCTCCTTTTCTCTGTTTTTATGCCGTGGTCTTTGTCTTCCCCATATCAATTCCTCATTTTTTTTCTCCCACCCAATATTGGAATTTAATCGATCGAGCATGCATACTTGCCTACTCCTGTTTTTCCAACCCATAAGTAATGACATGGGAAATGGCCTAGTATATTTATAAGCCCATTTAAAATCAGCCAGTTATGTCGGATAAATATGACCATGAGTTAATAGGATGATTACCTCCTTATGAGCATAACCTGCTCACAATCTCATCACCCGTGAGTTATGGAGGTCAGCTTACTCACAGAATAAATGCTGCATTCAGCACTTTACAATACGGTATTTCCCTATTTCAAGAAATGGCTTCATTGTTTTACTATTCACATGTTTAATCAATGTATAAATGTAATTACTGGATCACTGCTGGGAAGACGAATGCCATCACAGCCAGTACGTGATGGCAAGCCATATGTTTTAATGATTCTTGATTACAGTTTTTTGTATCGGATTGATTAATAGTGTCACCCATTTGAAATATAGTTACACATCATCCTTAGAAACACATGATCGTGGATGACTACCTCAAAACCATTCTTTATGTTGTCATAAGTGGCCTTATAATTCTTTCCGGATGTCAAGCCTAATAGTGCATAACAACCCAGTTGGTAAACTGTGGCAAAACGTATGTCAAAGAAAACCTCCAAGAAATTTAAAAAAATGTAATTATTTGTATAAATCATTTGAAAAATTAAAATGTTTTCAGCACAATGAATGGTGGTTGTACAACAATTACTTCTTTTTTAAAAGCACTTTGCCTATGTTTGGAAAGTGATTCCAATTCATCTACTAAGTTAATAGGTCTACCACCAGAAAATAATTGATCTCTGTATAAACCAGAACATCAACTCTGCTCTGCTGTGCTTTTTTTTTCCCCTGAAAGAAATAAAACATTTTCTTTTTCTAGCTACAGGCAGTCAAGCTGCAGTCAGACGGTGCATGTGTGGAAACCTGATAAAGCACAACGGCACTGATTTTAACTGTGGCTGCCAGCATAAACAGGTGGCAGCAGCCTGAAAATGGCATTGGGTCATTTACCATGCCATTTAAATGGTGCTCCCGCAGCTGTCACCTTGGTAGAGGCAGCCAGATCACCTGCCTGTTTCACACGGGAGGCTATTTTTAATATGCAAATCAATTCTATGACATACTTCGGACTCTTACACTTTTGAGGTGCAAATGGCCAAGCAGGTCCAAAACTATTTTCGTTTTTCATTTTTGTGGGGCCAGGAGGAGCAGGAATGGGCCATCCCTCCCTCCAGGACCAAACTGTCTCCTGGCTCTGTGTAGCAGCCGGTTAATTTTCTGCCTTCCTCAACTGGTGAGCTGCATCTGTCATCTGCTTAGATTCTCAGAGTTGAGAAGAGAAAATATTTTCAGCTTCACTTTCCATTAGGGGACAATGCTAAACAAAACTGTGATCCCAAAATGACCTAATCTGTTCAGGTTTGTTATTTAGTAAATACTTAAAAGTTGCACATAGTAAGTTAGATGATCTGCTGTTTTATAAAGAGAGTTTTATACCATGCAATCTGCAACGTATTGGGGTAGAAAATAGTCAGAACCTGTTCAGACTCGGCATTGCGCAATCAATGCATGCCCAAAGCAAGAGGTCCGAGGATGGATAGAAATTGATCCTCGGGCCCTCTCCGCATACTTGGCTTGACTTGCCTCATTTACATAGTGAAGGAATCCAATCAAAGGTTTTTTATTCCACAACACAGTTTAGATTAGGAGTAAGATTAAGGAATGGATATCTGTTGCCATTTTCTACTGGTTTGGACACATCTATTTTAACAGTATTATCATAAAGAGGAAATGAGAACTCTATAGTTCTTGGAAGTCCTATGAAGCAACTGTTCTCAGGTAGTCCAGTTAGCCCTGGGCATGACCATGAATCAGAAAAGGACTACGGTTTCAGCTTCACAAATATCTTAATTTACAATCTTTGAGCTTCAATAATATCTGGTTTGGTACTGCAACTTAAATCGAGCAAATGTTAGTTCACAAAAAATCAAACGTTTTCTAAAGGCAAGGGTCTCTGGGACCTAGAATTGAATTCAGCCCAAAATGACACATTTAAAGTTTTCTTTCTGTTAGCTGTTACACATTGAGTGAATCGAGTCTAAGTTGTCAACTTAATTCATTACAAAATAACATTATTAACTTTTTCTTTTCCTTCTTGTTGTTCAAAGTGTTGAGTGAAATGAGGTTAGGTAGTCAATCTAGTGACCAGTGATGGAAATCCACAGTCCGATCACTCTGGTAAAAATTAGAAAATCTTATGATGGGGAATATGGATAGATGTAGTGGACAGTGATGTGAATTGAGGTCTGCTGCAGCTAAGATTATAGAGTCATAAAGGATTGTTGGATTACTGACATGACACTCAAGTTATTGAGAGGCTCTATATGTCAAGGAACCTGAACTGGATGTAATGAACCTATTTAAAAACAACCAGACACAAGAGGAAGAGTATCCATTCCTTAATAACTACTATTTAATATACAGGTAACAGATTTTCTAAGTATTTGAATTGTCTGCACTCCCAGTTGGGAATGGCGCTCAGTGAGTGTAGTGCAGGAAATCATGGACGCACATCCAAATATTTTTTTCATCCATTTTTTTCAATGGATGGAAATTTACAGACTGTGCACCCTCGATTTCCAGTGATCCAATCCATGAAAGCAATATTGTGGTTAAATCAATGTATGAACAATGGGAAGCATTCAAGGTGGAGATCCGGAAGGCTCAGGCCAAACATGTGCCTTTAAAGAAAAAGGCTGGGAAAAATAATTCTAGAGCCCTCTGGATGTCTAGGGACTTACAGGGAAGGATTAAGAAAAAAAAGGGGCTTATGTCATACACCAACTTCTAAATACTATAGAATCTTGAGAGGAATATAGAAAGTTAAGAGGAAAAATTAAAAAGGATATTAGGAATGCTAAGAGAGAGCACGAGAAATTCTTGGCCAGTAAAATTAAGGAAAACCCTAAGATGTCTATAAATATATTAAGAATAAGAGGTTAACTAAAGTAAGGGTAGGGCCTATTAGAAACCATGAGGGTAATCTGTGTGTGGAGACAAAAGATGTTGGTAGGGTTCTTAACGAATACTTTTCATCTGTTTTCACAAAGGAAAGGGGCAATGCAGATACTGCTATCGATCAGGAGTGTGATATTCTGGATGAAATAAATATAGTGAAAGAGGAAGTATTAAAGGGTTTAGCAACTTTGAAAGTAGATAACTCCCCAGGCCCAGATGAAATGCATCCCAGGCTGTTGAGCGAAGTAAAAGAGGAAATAGCAGAGGCCTTGACCATCATTTTCCAGTCATCTTTGGATCTGGGCATGGTGCCGGAGGATTGGAGGACTGCTAATGTAGTACCCTTGTTTAAGAAGGGAGAAAGGGATAGGTCGAGTAATTACAGGCTTGTCAGCCTAACCTCAGTGGTGGGAAAATTATTGGAAAAAATCGTGAAAGTCAGGATAAATCTACATTTGGAAAGCCAAGGATTAATTAGGGACAGTTACATGGATTTGTTAAGGGAAGATCGTGTTTGACTAAACTGATTGAATTTTTTGAGGAGGCAACCAAGAGGATCGATGAGGGTAGTGCATACAGTGTAGTATATATGGACTTTAGCAAGGCTTTTGATAAGGTCCCGCATGGTAGACTGGTCATGAAAGTTAAAGCCCATGGGATACAGGGCAAAGTGGCAAGTTGCATCCAAAATTGGCTTGGCGATAGGAAGCAAAGAGTAATGATTGATGGATGTTTTGTGACTGGAAGGATGTTTCCAGTGGGGTTCCACAGGGCTCAGTACTGGGTCCCTTGCTTTTTGTGGTATATAATCAACAATTTAGATTTGAATATAGGGAGTCTGATTAAAAAGTTTGCAGACAACACTAAAATTGGCTGTGTGGTTGATAATGAAGAGGAAAGTCATGGGCTGCAGGAGGATATCAATCTACTGGTCAGGTAGGCAGAACAGTGGCAAATGGAATTTAATTCAGAGAAGTGTGAGATGATGCACTTTTGGAGGGCTAATAAGGAAAGGGTATACACATTAGGCGGTAGGCCACTTAATAGTGTAGATGAACAAAGGGACCTTGGGGTGCTTGTCCACAGAGCCCTGAAAGTAGCAGGCCAGGTGGATAAGGTGGTTAAGAAGGCATACAGAATGCCTGCCTTTATTAGCCAAGGCATAGAATATAAGATCAGGGAGGTTATGCTTAAATTGTATAATACTTTGATTAGGCCACAGCTGGAGTACTGCATGCAGTTCTGGTCACCGTATTATAGGAAGAATGTGATAGAGAGGGTGCAGAGGAGATTTACTAGGATGCTGCCTGGAATGGAAAATCTTAGTTCTGAGAACAGATTGGATAGACTGGGTCTGTTCTCATTGGAATAGAGGAGGTTGAGAGGAGACCTCATTGAGGTGTACAAAATATTGAGGGTCCTGGACATAGTGGATAGTAAGGGTCTGTTTCCATTGGTGGAGGGGTCTATATTGAGGGGGCATAGTTTTAACGTGTTTGGTGGAAGGTTTAGAGGGGATTTGAGGGGGGGGGGGGCTTCTTTATGCAGAGAGTTGTGGGGATCTGGAACTCGTTGCCTGGAAGAGTGATGGATGCAGAAACCCTCACCACTTTTAAGTGATGGTTGGATGGGCCCTTAAAGTATAGTATCCTGCAGGATTACGGATCTAGAGCTGGTAATTGGGATTCGACTGGATGACCTTTTGTTGGATGGCGCAGATATAATGGTAAGTACTGCAGGGAATAGAATACTGCCAGCGTGATCTCCTGGACTAGTTTCGATCGCCTGGATGGGTTGGAGAGGAATTTTCCCAGATTTTTTCTCCCTAAATTGGCCTGGGTTTTTATCTGGTTTTTGCCTCTCCCAGGAGATCACATGGCTCTGGTTGGGATGGAGTGTAGAATGTTTCAGTATAAGGGGTGTCGCTGTTGTGTGAGGTGGACTGGTTGGGCTGAGTGCTCTTTGCCTTTCCATCATTGTTCATAGATTTATATGTAACCTTTAGGGCTGCTGACCAAGGGCCGTGCAGCTCTTTGCCGTCCGGCGTGGACGTGAGGGGCCGAAATGCCCTTCTTCTGCGCTGTAAATTTCTATGTTTTTATGTTTCTATTCACCACTGGGAGTTCAGGAATTGTCTATGTTACACCCTAGAAGGATGGGCAGAAATCACTGACATTGTTATTTGCATATTGTAGGCTATCATGACTGTGACCATTGGCATGTCATAACTTGTGTTATAACACTGGTTTATGATGCTCTCATTAGCAAAGAATGCATATTAAACACTTTGTAAAGATCTCCGACTAGCTCAGTTGGTAAATATGAATGACCCATACAGAACGGGAAGGTTCCAGGTTCAATCTTTCCTTTTGCTGAGTTTGATGGTCTCAGTTGAAGCAGCAGTAGGGGATTATAGGTGCTATCAATGCTCCTGGGTTTCTGGACAACAGGAAGAAAAAAGATGGTGTTGATCACTAGCTCGTGACTCCTGTTGTAAAGTAGACATGTGGGGTAGGGACAAGGTCAAGTTTTGTCTAATTCTCCTCTTTCGTCGTCAAATTGTCTGCCAGCATTAGCAGCCTAACTTATGAAAAATAACAACTTGGGTGGAACCAGCCCCATGCTGATGTCAGTGACCCAGACTTTCCGCCTGCGCCGATGATATTTTGGTAGATCTGGGGTGGAAAAGTGCGTGCGAATGTTATTCACCGTCCTCGATCATATTTATTGCCATTTTTATCATTTGGACCTTGAACACAAGAGACACCTATTACGCCCAGACGTCGAATGTTAAGATATTGGTGGCAGGGTTGGTGGGGGAGGAGGCGGAATAAGAAAAATTCTGACAGCCAGAGCTTGTTCAAGCATTCACAGAGCATGCCCTTACACCCAGGTCCATTTATTGTTTTAAAAATCAGTTATTGTCGACAGTATGAAGACTGCCTTAATCCCCAAGCACTTGAAGGCCAGCCATAGAGAAACTTCATTTTCATCTTGATGGGATTCACTATAACATAATTTGCAACAGCTTTGACGGGTACAGTAGCGTTGTGGTTATCCCAAAGTGTATCAAAGATATAGAACATCCCCAGGGGTAGCTAAACCTCTCTACCCCATATTGCTAAATACCTAGAAAACCCACACAAATCTGGCGAGCTCTCAGGGTGAGCAGGGACATATTTTTGGACAGGACCTGGTAATGATGGGTCTCTACCCCAAGTGGGTTGTACCAGGACGTCGTCAACTTGTCAGTGCCATTGTGAAAAGATATGTTCCCATTGTATCACTGATTGAAGCAGGCATACGGTACTTGCCAGGACCAGATCCTAGCTGAAGTGGAGCCTGCCTTGTGCTGCAAAGCTTGTTTCCCTGTGACAAGCTTTCTGGAAAAAAGCCACGCTTGGAAAAGAAATCCATCTTCAGTCAGATCTGCCAGCACTGTGCTCCAGCAGTTTGTGTATGTCCTCCCCCGAGCTGTGCCACTGCTAGCACAGGCATCTGCCACTTTATGGCCATGCTCTTGCGCCTGGGAATTCCGACAGGATCTGGGGTGCCAGGAGCCAGCAGACAGAAGTCCTGCCCTGCCATGGTTACAGCAGTGGAGTGTGACAAGTTGGTTTCGAGATTCAAATATCTAACTCCAACTGGTACATTTTGTTGTGTGATCTCAGTTTTAAAACTGATAAGAATTTTTTTTAAATTCATATGGAAAGAAACATATTTGTGAGTGTGTGTGTCCGAGCCACTTATTTACTGGTTTCACTGAATAATGAACAGTTGTGGAATTCAATGCCCAAACACCAAGTAGAAGTCCCAGAATACCATTTCATAAAAATGGAAATTAACTGATTCAATCATAAGCAATCCTTGATCTTGATGTTCTTCCCTACATGGAATTAACACTCTTATTGTTCTGAATCATTGGCTCCTATATTCACTGGGGCAGGGTTTCAGAGCGGGGATGGGGAATGAGTTATGGCCAGGAAACATGAAAGTCTGCGTTTCTCCGAACACTGTGAAGTTTTAACTCCATGGCATGCGTGTTTCTTTTAAACAGATACCCTGCCTGGAAGCCACGTTAATTGGCAGGCTTTGCTGCTTGGCAGGCGGGGAAATCCTGTGGCACAAGGCCGCAGCCTGAGAGCAGTAGGTTTAGTGGTGGTTGGGGGTCGAGATTGCGCTGGGGTGGGTGGGTGGGAGGTGGGTAGGTGTGGTTGGGAGGTTTCGGGGGTGATGGCGGGGTGCTTGAAGATTGCAGGGGATCAGCAAGAGATAGGACTGGGGTCGGAACTTGGGGGCAGAGATGGGGTGGGTCGCATGGAGAGTCGGAGAATGCGGATTGATCAGTGGTCGGTAATGGGGGTCTCGGTAATTACGGAGGTGTAATTGATTGGCAGGTGATTGGTGATTGGGGGGGGGGGTGTTTAAGTGAGATTTTGGAAGTGGGGTCGGGGGACGTTTACAGGTAAGTTTGTTAGGCCTGGAGGAAACACTCCTGCTGCTCTTGGCCCACAAGTAGTGTTGTAAAGGCACTTACCTGATGGATCCAGCCCTCCTCGCCTACTTTTATCTGCTGGGTTTCCCGAGGCCCAGGAAAACTGGCCAACATGGGTTAAAAATAGAAACCCCGTAAAAGTGGAAGCACGCAGTCTCCTTAAAAGGTTTCAACAACCGACCTGCCTTCTGGGGACAGTTGGTCACATGCTCCTCATCCTGCCTCCATTAAAACCAAAAGTGGGCAGGCTTGAGACAGTTGCGATCTTGAGCAACACCATTGGAGATCTTCTAGTTTATTTAAAAGGATGACACATCTAAGATATAGCTGGTCCTTTACAGTGAGTTATTTTTTATAAACCAACAGTCCCTGACATGTGTCCTATATTCATTTTACATATTTATTGACGACAGGTATTCCTGTTCCTCCTGGCACCACAAAGATTTCCCCCCAAAAATGTTCCAGGACGTTTTTGGAAAGGCCCTTTAAAGACCAACAGTTCGGCTTCTCACCGCCTGGTGCAAACAGGTAGAGCAAGCATGGTGCACACACCCATTTGTACTTATAGGACCCTAATTTGCATATGCAATCAGCCTGTTTCGGGTGGGAATGTTGGGCGACCATTTCCAGACTGACCTAAAAATCAAATCAGGTGAGCCTTGGGTGTCCAAGGAATGCCCCTTACTATTTTCAACTGCTGGAGGCCTCATTACCGGGATAGCTAGCAATTGAAAACCACCCTCATAGTTTTCATATGTTTTACAGAGCTATGTGCTAAGTTTTATTCTATTTACTTTTCTATTTTCCTTTTTTACACTGAAGGTGCATTTGTTCCCGCTGTGAGAAAAATACATAAAAATGTTATAGTTATTACGCAGTTTTCACACTTACCAGGCTCTGCAGGGTCCTGAGAGGGGAACTGCAATTATTGTATAAATTTGTGTGTACCTGTGGATCTCTCATAACATTGTTCACGGTCAGTCAAATGATACCTGTGCTATAATAAGAATGCAATATTATGTATCGTAAAATGTATTATTCTGCTGGTAACGCGACCAGGTGTTTACAATGGCTTGTTCCTTGAAAGCTACAAAATATAATTGCTGTAACTTGACACATCTTGGATCAGTTAGTAATTAGAAATTAACTGTTGTTGGTGAGGGAAGATTGGCAGCTGTTTATAATTCCCCAATTCCATATCAGAAGAATCGCAGTTACTTTCTCTTTTTTAATACTTTTTAACTTTGAAATATCATGCTTGAAGTGTAATATCTGAAGGGTGATGTACATGTGTTAGATGCAAGACTTATTATAAATGTATAGGCCCGAAATCGGTGCCAACTGCCGTTGAGTTTTTTTGGCGGTCTCCCCTCGGTAACAGATTCCTCTTGGTCTGATGCTGGTGGGAGGGGAGTTCCATTTGGAACCGCCCGCTGACGGCCACGTCGCGTAAGTGACCTCCCGCCCGCCGAGCTGCCATATTGGTGTGGGCGGGGGTCAGCGGCAGTCAGCCGCAGCAGGGGGAAGGACTGCTGCATGCAGGCAGGTGTAATCCCGACGGTAAGTGCGAAGACCTGCAAAAACAGGTTAGTGAACATATTTAAATTTTTTTCCTTTCAGCGTTTTACCTCTATGGGGTCCCCTGAAGGTGTTCCAGTGTTTTTTAATGTTTTTTTGAGAAGATTTTTAGTTTTCAGTGTTCCACCCCATTAAATATGGAATAATTCCACAAGACTGAGTACTGTGAGCTAAAACTGATGTGACCTTAGTCTCTTTAATACAACTCCAGAGTGCCTAAGCAGCATGGCAGACAACCTTTTATACTCCCTTGCATGAGGTGTGCAACTGTTACGTCCTCTGGTGGCAAGTCTTCCTCAGTTACAATGTTTACATACATACACCCCCCTCCCTGGGCCCGACTCAATCCTCGGCGGCACTTTGGCAAGGATCGCATTTGCTGCTGAGATTGAGAGCTCCCGCCCGCTGCCGCCCTGATTAACGGCGTAAGCCATTATTTGGCCTGTGGGCGGTACTGCCATCTCTTTTAGAGGGATCTTCCTGGCAAACATAGAAACATAGAAAATAGGTGCAGGAGTAGGCCATTCGGCCCTTCGAGCCTGCACCGCCATTCAATAAGATCATGGCTGATTATTCACCTCAGTACCCCTTTCCTGCTTTCTCTCCATACCCCTTCATCCCTTTAGCCGTAAGGGCCATATCTAGCTCCCCCTTGAATATATCCAGTGAACTGGCATCAACAACTCTCTGCGGCAGGGAATTCCACAGGTTCACAACTCTGAGTGAAGAAGTTTCTTCTCATCTCGGTCCTAAATGGCTTATCCTTAGACTGTGTCCCCTGATTCTGGACTTCCCCAACATCGGGAACATTCTTCCTGCATCTAACCTGTCCAGTCATGTCAGAATTTTAAATGTTTCTATGAGTTCTAAACTCCTGTGAATACAGGCCCAGTCGATCCAGTCTGTCCTCATATGTCAGTCCAGCCATCCCAGGAATCAGTCTGGTGAACCTTCGCTGCACTCCCTCAATAGCAAGAACGTCCTCCCTCAGATTAGGAGACCAAAACTGAACACAATATTCCACGTGAGGCCTCACCAAGGCCCTGTACAACTGCAGTAAGACCTCCCTGCTCCTATACTCAAATCCCCTAGCTATGAGGGCCAACATACCATTTGCCTTCTTCACCGCCTGCTGTACCTGCATGCCAACTTTCAATGATTGATGTACCATGACACCTAGGTCTTGTTGCACCTCTCCTTTTCCTAATCTGCTGCCATTCAGATAATATTCTGCCTTCGTGTTTTTCCCCCTAAAGTGGATAACCTCACATTTATCCACATATACTGCATCTACCATGCATTTGCCCACTCACCTAACCTGTCCAAGTCACCCTGCAGCCTCTTAGCGTCCTCCTCATAGCTCACACCACCACCCAGTTTAGTGTCATCTACAAACTTGGAGATATTACATTCAATTCCTCCATCTAAATCATTAATGTATATTGTAAATAGCTGGGGTCCCAGCACTGAGCCCTGCGGTATCCCACTAGTCACTGCCTGCCATTCTGAAAAGGACTTGTTTATCCCATATCTCTGCTTCCTGTCTGCCAACCAGTTCTCTATCCATGTCAATACATTATCCCCAATACCATGTGCTTTAATTTTGCACACCAATCTCTTGTGTGGGACCTTGTCAAAAGCCTTTTGAAAGTCCAAATACACTACATCCACTGGTTCTCCCTTGTCCATTCTACTAGTTACATCCTCAAAATTTCTAGAAGATTTATCCAGCATGATTTCCCTTTCATAAATCCATGTTGACTTGGACCGATCCTGTCACTATTTCATCTTTAATAATTGATTCCAACATTTTCCCCACTACTGATGTCAGGCTAACCGGTCTATAATTACCAGTTTTCTCTCTCCCTCCTTTTTTAAAAAGTGGTGTTACATTAGCTACCCTCCAGTCCACAGGAACTGATCCAGAGTCGATAGACTGTTGGAAAATGATCACCAATGCAGCCATTATTTCTCGGGCCACATCCTTAAGTACTCTGGGATGCAGATTATCAGGCCCCAGGGATTTATCGGCCTTCAATCCCTTCAATTTCCCAAACACAATTTCCCGCCTAATAAGGATATCCTTCAGTTCCTCCTTCTCACTAGACCCTCGATCCCCGAGTACCACCTTGGTGGCCGTTGGTGGTCCTTTGGGTGGCACTTGGGCGAGCATTGGCTTTCACCAAGTTCGGGCCCATAGAAACATAGGTACATATGAACAGGAGTTGGCCATTCAGCCACTTGAGCCTGTTTTGTCATTCAATGAGATCATGGCTGATCTGTTAACTAACTTCATATAACTGCCTTTGGCCCATATCCCTTCATACCTTTGGTTCACAAAAATCTACCAATCTCAGATTTAAAATGTAAAATTCTTCTCTATTCAAAGGAATACAAGCTTAGTCACTACAACCTGTCCTCAGAATTTAACCCTTTCAGCCACGGTATCATTCTGGTGAATATATATCCATAAATATATATGATTCTTTTATTGCTCACACTGAATCCAGAATTGCCAAGGTGGTTGAAAAAGACACTGGTTACCACTGTGCCAGCTTAATCTCCTCATTGTGGCTTCATACCAGCTGTCATCACCACACTATCACACTTGTTCTAGCAGACCTATGGTCAACAAATAAGGATCATCAGGATATGGCTTATATTTGGGGTTCCAAATGCAATCGTTGTTACAGTAACACACAGTGACTCTCCTCAATTATGCTTCAGATTTGCTTCCAAATTGCCATAATAGCAATCTTAGCGTCAGGGAGCCGATTTATAACAGAATGCTCATTTTAAAGTGCAAATGTTTTGCTAAATTTATGCATGGATTGCCTATGAGGCTGTGTACACAGTAAAATAATTAAAACTGCATCTCATGCAGATTGAAGGGGTGGTTTTTGAATGTTAAATTCTCTTTACAGCTTTCAAGTGACACTTTTCCCACCATAACAGCCGCAAAATTACCATTCCAAAAATGTCTCGGTGACAGCTATGGTACGTAACCAGAAAGCCCTTCTCCCTTAATGGTATTTTCAATAGAAAATGACTGTTTGCAACCCTGGTGATTGTTTTGCTACTGTCACAAAAACCGCTTAATGTCTTTATTTAACAAGACTGGGATGTCCATTGCTGTAGTACATTTGTGTATTATCAAACTGTGCCATGTCTGAATGGTACGGCATGGGTTAGTATTAGCAGATCCCTACATGGTGAGCATCCAATCTCAGCCAGGTCACTGGGGTGCGGAGCAGCATTAGTTTTCCCCCTTCCCCCCCCCCAGCTGCTATAGTATGCCAAAGACTAACATCAATTTTCAAGCTCAAACTGTGAGAAGCGAATTAATGAGGTATATTTATTTTGCAAATAAGTTCAATTTTAAGCTGCAGTATAGCTGCAGCGGAACCACTCTGAGTTCAGCATTTGGCACTGAGCGTGAGCCAACCAGCAGGAAACAGCCTTCTGCTGCTTTGGCTCAAGGTGCCTGCAGCTGCACCTGGTGCACAGAAAAGTTGTTAAAAATGGTTCGATCCCTGCTAATAGAGAAAATACTTACTGGTCGATGAGCAGGGTAATGTGCATTTGTTCAAATGCATGTGCAGAGAACTCTGCTTTGCCCCAATTTGAGAATGATGTGAGTGCTTGCAGTTCACTGATGGAACTAAATGTTTGCTTTCATAAGCAGACACTATACTGATGAGAATGTCTTGAGCATAGAGGAAATGCTGGAGCCAATTTTCCTATGCATTGTGCCCAGGAAATAATTAATTCCTGGTTGGGAAGAGGGGTAGAAATCCACAGTGATGGTTCTCGGCCCCCTTTGTGCTGCACAGTTACATCCAAGGGAAAAGGGCTCTGGCGTCATATTATTCGTTCCGGAATGTGGGCATCGCTGGCAAGGCCAGCATTTATTGCCCATCCTAAATTGCCCTTGAGAAGGTGGTGGTGAGCTGTTTTCTTAAACGGTTGCATTCATTGTGGTGAAGGTACTCCGGCAGTGGTGTTAGGGAGGGACTTCCAGGATTTTGACCCAGCGACGATGATGGAATGACAATATATTTCCAAATCAGGATAGTGTGTAATCTGGAGGTAAACTTGCAGGTGATGGTGCTCTCCTGCACCTGCTGCCTTTTTTCTTCTAGGTGGTAGAGGCTGTGGGTTTGGGAGGTGCTGCCGAAGAAGCCGTGGTGAGTTTCTGCAGTGCATCTTATTCTGTGGGACGGAAGAGAGGGAGTCCGGGACAGGAGAAGTTGTGGCATTCCTTGTGGCGATTCTTCATCTTCCCGGAAGGTCCCAACTCTTCAGCCTGTGGATAGCCGTGATGACATCCCCACTCAGGCCTGCATTAACATCGCAGTTAGGGACTTGGTTTCTGCCAGGTGAGTGGGGTTAAAATCGCACCCATTGTATCTATTATATATTAAAAATAGTAGGTGGCTCACAACGTTCCATTTTAAAGTGTACTGAAAATTTTTATGAATATTCCCATTTTAAATGTGTCCACATCTATCTGCAATAACTGTTATGCCTTTAGGTGGCTCTGTGATAGGGTCTTCAATGTTAAGCTTCGCTAACATTCGTAACTCTACAATGCCTCGTACCATAAGACTTTCTCGGGAACAAACCCGGGAAAAAGCGTGTTCAGAAATCAAAATATCTTGCCAGTACAGATCAGCAACTCTCTCTTCTTTTAGAATATGTATCAGTTCCTCTTCAAACTTGAAATATCAAAACCTCTTAATTCTTTGAAAATTAATTCCATACACAATAATAAAATCGGGGCCTGTGCAGTTTTAAAAATATCAAAGCCATTAGTCGAGAAATTCGGCGACTTTGCGACTGGGTTTTTGGCGATATTTCACCATATTTGGCGAAAAACTGGTCGGCCGGAACTTTGGGCATCTTTTTGCAGCGGCGCTTTCCAAATAACATTGGGGAGAGGAGCGTCGATGTGCAAGAGAAGAAATAGCGCTTTCGCCCAAAATTTGGCTCTCTCCACACCCGTATTCTGCGTCCAGAATACCGTCAGGAAAAAACCTGCATTGCTGTCCAGACAGCAGCGGTGAGTATGAAGACCTGCAAAAATGTTAAGTTAAAGTTTTTATTTTTTAATTCTTTTTCAGCGATTTAGTAGGTAAGGGTGTTATCTATGTGTACTTGTATTACTCTATACAGCCACCAGAGGGCTCATCCCCTGGAGTCCCAAAGAATCCAATAATCCCTTGGGAGCACAGGATTTTAAGGAGGCTTCACAGGTTGGAGAGGCACTCTGGAGACCTGCAATAAAAGACTAAAGTCACACTTTACTTTGAGCTCACAGAGTTCAGTCTGACTCTTTCTCAATACACAACAACTGGCGACGAGATACAGATAGCGAACTCAAAGATGCAGAGCACAGTGGGCATCCTGGAGACATTTTTGGAGGGAGAAGATTGGGAAACTTTTGTGGAGCGACTCGACCAATACTTCTTGGCCAATGAGCGACATGGGGAAGAGAGCGCTGCCAAACGAAGGGCGATCCTCCTCACCATCTGTGGGGCACCAATGTATGGCCTCATGAAGAATCTGCTCACTCCAGTGAAACCCACGGAGAACTCTTACGACGATTTGTGCACACTGGTCCGAGGGCATTTGAACCCGAAGGAAAGCGTTCTGATGGCGAGGTACTGGTTCTATACCTACAAAAGGTCTGAAGGCCAGGAAGTGGCGAGTTATGTCGCCGAGCTAAGACGCCTTGTAGGACATTGCGAATTTGAAGGACATTTGGAGCACATGCTCAGAGACTTTTTCGTACTTGGCATTAGCCACGAAACCATACTTAGCAAATTTTTGGCTGTAGAGACCCCACCTTGAGTAAGGCCATAGCGATAGCACAGGCATTCATTGCCACCAGTGACAACACGAAGCAAATCTCTCAGAAGACAAGTGCTGCTACAAGGACTGTGAACAAAGTGATGTTTTCGAATTGTAACGTGCAGGGCAGGTCATACATACCTGCAGCTGCAGGTCAGCAGATGTCTCAGAGTCCACCATCAAGGGTGATGAATGCAAAGCCATTAACACCTTGTTGGCGCTGAGGGGGTGATCATTATTTCCATTCATGCCGATTCAAAGAGTACGTTTGCAAGGGCTATGGAACAATGAGACACCTCCAACGAGTGTGCAGGCGAGCTGAAAAGCCTGTTAAACCCGCAAACCACCATGTTGCAGAGGAGGACAGATACACAGAGGATCATGACGAACCAGAGCCTCAGATCAAGGAGGCAGAGGTACATGGGGTGCACACATTCACCACGAATTGTCCCCCGATAATGCTGAATGTTGAACTGAATGGGCTCCCGGTGTCAATGGAGCTGGACACGGGCGCGAGCCAGTCCATCATGGGCAAAAAGACTTTCGAAGGGTTGTGGTGCAACAAGGCCTCGAGGCCAGTCTTAACTCTAGTTCGCACGAAACTAAGAACTTACACGAAAGAACTGATTCCTGTAATCGGCAGTGCTACCGTAAAGGTCTCCTACGATGGAGCGGTGCACAAGCTACCACTCTGGGTGGTACCGGGCGATGGTCCCATGCTGCTCGGCAGCAGCTGGCTGGGAAAGATACGCTGGAACTGGGACGACGACCAAGCGCTATCGCCCACTGACGATACTTCGTGTGCCCAGGTCTGAAACAAATTTCCTTCGCTGTTCGAATCAGGCATCGGGAAATTCCAATGAGCAAAAGTGCAGATCCACCTAATTCCAGGGGCGCGACCCATCCATCACAAGATGAGAGCAGTACCGTACATGATGAGAGAAAGGGTAGAGATCGAGCTAGACCGGCTGCAAAGAGTGGGCATCATTTCACCGATTGAGTTTAGCGAGTGGGCCAGTCCTATTGTCCCAGTCCTCAAGGGAGATGGCACCGTCAGAATCTGTGGCGATTACAAAATAACTATCAATCGTTTCTCCCTGCAGGACCACTATCCATTACCAAAGGCCGATGACCTCTTTGCAACGCTGGCGGGAGGAAAGACGAAGCTGGATCTGACTTCAGCCGACATGACGCAAGATCTGGAGGAATCATGGAAGGGCCCCACCTTGATCAACATGCACAAAGGTCTTTTTGTTTATAACAGATGCTCATTTGGAATCCGATTCTCAGTGGAGATAATCCAGAGAAACATGGAAAGTTTACTGAAGTCGGTCCCGCACACCGTGGTCTTCCAGGACGACATCTTGGTCACAGGAACACAGTCGAGCATCTGCAGAACCTGGAGGAGGTTCTTAGTCGGCTCAACTGCGTGGGGTTCAGGTTGAAAGGCTCGAAGTGCGTTTTCCTGGTGCCTGAAGTGGAGTTCTTTGGAAGAAGGATTGTGGCGGACGGCATCAGGCCACCAACGCAAAGATGGAGGCAATCGAGAATGCACCAAGGGCACAGAATGTGACGGAGCTCTGGTCATTTCTGGGACTCTTGAACGACTTGGTAACTTTTACCGGGTCTCAGCACACTGCTAGAACCACTACATGTCTTACGATGAAAAGGGGGCGAATGGGTTTCGGGCAAAAGCCAAGAAAATGCCTTTGTAAAAGCGAGAAAATTGTTATGCTCAAACAAATTACTTGTGTTGTATGATCCATGTAAGCATTTGGAACTAGCATGTGATGCATCGTCATATGACGTCGGATGTGTATTGCAACAAGCTAATGATTTCGGGAAACTGCAACCGGTTGCTTATGCATCCAGGGGTCTGTCTAAGGCTGAGAGAGCCTACAGCATGATTGAAAAAGAAGGGTTAGCGTGTGTCTATGGGATAAAGAAAATGCATCAATACCTGTTTGGGCTAAAATTCGAATTGGAAACTGACCATAAGCTACTTATATCCCTGTTTTCCGAGAGTAAAGGGATAAATACCAACACATCGGCCCGCATCCAGAGATGGGCGCTCACGTTGTCCGCATACAACTACGCCATCCGCCACAGGCCAGGCTCAGAAAACTGCGACAATGCTCTCAGTAGGCTGCCATTGCCCACCACGGGGGTGGAAATGGCGCAGCCCGCAGATCTAGCCATGGTTATGGAAGCATTTGAGAGTGATCCATCACCCGTCACTGCCCAGCAGATCAAAATCTAGACAAGTCAGGACCCCTTATTATCTCTAGTCAAAAGCTGTATGGTTCACGGGAGCTGCTCCAGTGTCCCCGTGGAAATGCAGGAAGAGATAAAGCCGTTCCAGCAGCGCAAAGGTGAAATGTCCATACAGGCAGACTGCCTTCTGTGGGTCCCCAAGAAGGGCAGAGACACCTTCATCAATGACCTCCACAGTACCCACTTAGGCATCGTAATGATGAAAGCGATAGCCAGATCCCACGTGTGGTGGCCCGGTATCGATGCGGACTTAGAGTCCTGCCTTCACAGATGTAATACATGCTCGCAGTAAAGCAATATACACAGGGAGGCGCCGCTAAGTTTATCATCTTGGCCCTCCAAACCGTGGTCTAGGGTACACGTCGACTATGCAGGCCCGTTCTTGGGTAAAATGTTCCTTGTGGTTGTAGATATGTACTGCAAGTGGATTGAATGTGAGATAATGTTGGCTAGCATGTCCGCTACCACTACTGAAAGCCTGCGGGCCATGCTTGCCACTCACGGCTTACCCGATGTCCTGGTGAACGACAGCGGGCCATGTTTTACCAGTGCTGAGTTCAAAGAATTCATGACCTGTAACGGGATCAAACTTGTTACATCTGCTCCATTTAAACCAGCGTCCAATGGTCAGGCAGAGAGAGCGGTGCAAACCATCAAGCAAGGCTTGAAGAGGGTAACTGAAGGCTCACTGCAGACTCGCCTATCCCAAGTCCTGCTTAGTTACCGCACGAGACCCCACTCACTCACTGGGATCCCACCTGCTGAACTGCTCATGAAAAGAGCACTTAAGACAAGGCTTTCGTTAGTTCACCCTGATCTACATGAACAGGTAGAGATAGGCGACTTCAACCAAGTGCATACCATGATTACGCAAATGTGTCACGCAAGATTGAAATCAATGATCTGGTATTTGTGTTAAATTATGGACAAGATCCCAAGTGGCTTCCCGGCACTGTCGTGGCTAAAGAGGGGAGCAGGATGTTTCGGGTCAAACGTTCAAATGGATTCATTCACCGGAAACACTTGGACCAAATCAAACACAGATTCACGGACTATCCTGAGCAACCCACCTTTGACCCTACCTTTTTTGATCCCCAACATACACACCAGTGGCAACCGGCACCACGGTTGACCACGAAGCAGAACCCATCATCCACAGCAGCCCAGCAGGACCCAAAACACCAGGCAGCTCAGCAAGGCCAGCTGCACAACAGCCCAGTGAGGGCCCAACAAATGATTCAGCAACACCAGCTTTCACACTGAACGATCAACCAGGGCAAGAAGGGCCCCAGATCGACTCACATTGTAAATAGTTACACTATTGACTTTGTGGGGGAGTGTTGTTATATATGTGGACTTGTATTTACTCTGTACAGCCACCAGAGGGCTCATCCCCTGGAGTCCCAAGGGATCCCATAATCCCTTGGGAGCACAGATATTTAAGGAGGCTTCACAGTTTGGAGAGGCACTCTGGAGACCTGCAATAAAAGTCTAAGATCACACTTTACTTTGAGCTCACAGTGTTCAGTCTGACTCTTTCTCCATACACAACAAAGTGTATTGTGAATGTTTTGTGAAATTTTTTTTCCCAATTTTTCTTTTGGTGTTTTCCCCCCTTCAAGGCCTCTCTCACAGCGCTATCGGCCTCGGACTAAAGTTGCCGAAATTCACATTGCGCCGCGAATCCTCGTGCAACACCAATTTTTACCGCTGCACAAATTCAAGGCTGAATATCCGGCCTACTAACGGTAGTGAAGCGAAAACGGTAATTTTGGCAAAAAAATACAATTTTCGCTGAAAATCAAATTCCTAGCCCATAATGTTAGAAAAATGTGGACCCTTCATTTGTTGCAAAATCCAAGAGTACTCCAAATAAAGTTGTTTTTTCCCTCCTTCCTTCTTCCCCTTCACCTTCTCCCCTTCCCCCTTCCTCTGCCTTGGTCGAATTAGTTCCACCTCCTCTAACCCTGTTTCGCCTGAATACTCAACTTGGTCTTTGTAATGTATTTGCTTCATGGTTTCTTTGCTTAAGAATTCATAGCAACATATTGCTATTAAGAACTAGTTGGTTTATTAACAAAGGTTTAACAATCATACTACACGTTACCAGTTATTCCACTAGGCTCACAACTGTATACTTCATCGTGGATGACCGAGATCCAACTGAGTCTTGTGAACATCACGTGACTGGTTAAGCTACTCACAATGCAACAGCTCTACAACCATTTTATCATACAGTTAACCAAGTGCCCTACTTGTTAAAGGGGCACAACAGCTTCAAAACGGATTAAATCAAATTAAAATTTGGGTGCTGGGCGACTCCCTCCAGTGCCCACCTCTCGTCGAAACCACGCAACAGCTCAACAACTCTTTTAGTTGTAATCAATTAAATCAAGTGCCCCCTGATTAAAGGGGGGTACACACCAATCATTTTCAAACAAGAGCTCCCTTGTTTTTTTTTTGAGGGCACTGAAACACAAATTATACAAGTGCCCCCTCAATAGCTCTACAACTATTTTGTTGCAAAACAAAAACAATTAAATCAAATGGCCCCTGATTAAAGGGCGGGGGGGCACTCCAAACACTTCAAATGCCCTTTTTTGTTTTTCTTTGTTTTTTTGGTGTTTTTTTGTGGGGTTTTTTGGGGCACTAAAATCACAAATTATACAAGTGCCCCCTGCTAAAAATGGAGGGGACACTAAAACCCAGCTCAATAAAACAAATGAAACTTTAAAACATATAAAATCAAATTAAAATTTGGTTGTCGGGGGTGATGATGCACTCCAGTCCCTCTGGCACCCACCTCTTGCAGAAGGCCGCGAGCATACCGAAAATTATAACCTGCATTGGCCAAGAATCGAACATGGGTCGACCATGTTGCAAGCGAGAATTCGATTTTTAAACCACCAATGTTGGCCAACAGCTCTACAACTTTTCTGTTGCAAAACAAAATAAACGTCAACTCAAGTGCCCCCTTATTAAAGCGGGGGGAGACACGTGCCCTTTTTTTGGTGTTTTTTTTTGGTTTTCCTTTGGTTTTTTTTAAGGGCACCAAGAGGCAAATTATACAAGTGCCCCCTAACTGGGGAGAAACTAAAACCCGGCAATAAAACAAATTAAACTTGAAAACATGTAACATCAAATTAAAATTTGGTTGCCGGGGGTGATGATGCACTCCAGTCCCTTCAGCGCCCACCTCTTGCGGAAGGCCGCGAGCGTACCGAAAATTATAACCTGCATTGGCTGAGAATCGAACAGGGGTCGACCATGTTGCAAGCGAGAATTCGATTTTTGAACCACCAATGTTGGCCAACAGCTCTACAACTCGTTTGAAGACAAAATTAAACATTTAAGTCAAGTGCCCCCCCGACCTGGGGGACTCTCCAAACACTTTTCACATGCCCTTTTTTTTTGTTTTTTTGGGGGATTTTTTGGGTGACTTTTGTGTTTTTTATTTTTGGGCAGTAAAACCAGAAATGTATATACACAAGTGCCCCCTATAAAAGGGGAGGGGGACACTAAAAACCAGGCAATTTAAACAAATTAAACTTTAAAACATATAAAATCAAATAAAAATTTGGTTGCCTGGGGTAACGATGCACTCCAGTCCCTCCGGCGCCCACCTCTCACGGAAGGCCGCGAGCGTACCGGTGGACACCGCGTGCTCCATCTCTAAGGACACCCTGGCGCGGATGTACGCGCGGAAGAGAGGCAGGCAGTCAAGTTGAACAACCCCCTCGACCGCCCGCTGTCTGGACCGGCTGATGGCACCCTTGGCCATGCCCAGGAGCAGTCCTACGAGGAGGCCCTCGGAACTACCCGCTCCCCTCCGCACAGGGTGCCCAAAGATCAGGAGTGTGGGACTGAAGTGCAGCCAAAAATTGAGGAGCAGCCTCTTTAAATAATGGAACAGGGGCTGCAATCTCGTACATTCAAAACGTGGAACACGGACTCTTCCAGACCGCAGAAATTGCAGGCGGCCTGGGAGCCTGTCAACCGACTTCAAAATTTATTGCATGGGACTACTCCATGCACCACCCTCCAGGCCAAGTCTCCGATAAATAGTGGGAGGACTCCCGCGCAGAATGCACTCCATCGGGGACCCCCGCCTCCTCCAGACGGCAAGATGGTACGCCATGGCGTGTCCGGACGGCAGACGAGGATGGCAAAGTTGAGAGTGTGCAGGAGCAGCCCATACAGGAAGCCCCTCCGTGCAGAACTGAAAGGCATGGAGGGGATTTCCCCGAGGTGGCTCAAGTTGTGAGGCGCCGGCTCCCGAAGGAGGTTCTGGGGTTTGGCGCCGATGAGGAATTCCGTCCGGATGGAGGTCAGTTCGGACGGGATCTTCCCACGTGCTTGAGCCTCCTCGACACACCTAACGGAGTCAGGGCCCAGAGCTGTTTTTAGCGACTCGATGGCATCGGACGCGCGGCGGACGTTGGCGGAATTTAGGCACCGTGCCAGCGTGTCTGGCGCCATCCAGCCCGCTCCTCCGCCATCGAGCAGGTCCCTGACCCTGGTCACCTCACCAGCCACAGCCCTCTCGTCCGACTGCCACCTAAAACCTCGGTCGTGGAGGTACGGATTCCTGAGCAGTGGCTCCTGCAGGACAGCCGCCACTCCAGCCGGCGGAGAGCTACGCTTGGTGGAGACTTTGTTCCAGACCCTGATGAGTTCCTGGTAAAAGACAGGCAGCTCCCGGAGGGCGGTCCTGGCACCCCCCAAGTTCACAAATAGGAGCTGCGTGTCGTAGTTGAGGCTGTGCTGCTGGCGGCCAACAGCTCTACAACTCTTTTTGGGGACAAAAATAAACATTAAATCAAGTGCCCCGATCTGGGGGACACTCCAAACATTTTTCAGGCCCTTTTTTGTGTTTTTGTTTTTGTTTTTGTTTGTATTTTTTTGGTCGTTTTTTTGGGGGGCACTAAAATCATGATTTTTACAAGTGCACCCTATAAAAGGGGAGGGGGACACTAAAACCGGCATTTAAAACAAATTAAACTTTAAAACATATAAAATCAAATTACAACAGTTCTACAACTCTATGAGCATACTCACAGGTGCATATGTTACAGTCTTGATGAACCATGTGCAATGCCACAGGAGGTTAACGAGTTCAATATTAAAATTGCATTTCAAGTAAATGGAAAACCCCTATAACATCCCCAATGATATTTTTCAATTGTGGAAATGTCCACATTTACCCATAATACTTGTTACAGCTATAGGGAATGCTGTGTTAAGTATTTTCAACATTCACATAATGTTATGAGGTATAAAACTAGTTATACACCGTTGAATCAATCCTCTTTTACACAATGAAATAGTAACAGCTTCAGGCAGGAGAAGATCTTTGATACATCTAGCCCACCTATCCACAGTATCCCCTTGATGCATTTCTAATAACCCTGAATCCCATTTGTTGACAAGAACTTGACTAATTCCTTCTTGAAAACCATTAAGGCTCCTTGTTCCACGATACATGCCGGTAATCTGTTCCACATACTTACCATCCTTTTGTGCTCAGCATAATGGATTCAGACCAATTTGTGTGCTCTATCTCAGAGGTATTGTTAATAGCTGTTCTTTTGTTCAATTTGCGAGTTATTTAAATGATGTATTTGTTAACATTTTTCGAATTTCAATATACTGAACATCTTGTTTTTAGGGCTTCTATTTCAGATCTCGGCTGACAAGCTTACAGCCTGCTCTTGCAATCTCACTGGCTTTTGGCACCCTTCCTCTCTGTGCTCCCATCACCACCACCGTCCCAACACCCCTACCCACTGCCGAGAGCATTTAAGAGCTCTGCTAATCCTACAAGACATCACTAAGAGCATTCAGGAGTTCTCCAACATCCACATAGGAATATCTGTGAAACAACCAATGACCCTCTAGCCCACGTGGAAATAAAATACTCAAGAGTCCACCAATTTCCTCGATGAGGACCCATCAGACCTCCAACCTGTTTCCCTATTACTTAAAGGTATCTGTGATCCCTCCAACCTGCCCTCTCCACCCGGGAACATTTGGGTGTTCTCCAACCCATTTTTCACAAGATTATTCCATAGCCCTCTAAAGGCAGTGCCATCTGGAGCATCCAGCAGCTCACGAACACCCCCTCCTCCACAACCGCATCTCTTCTCACTAATAGCATTTTGCAGACCAGTGACTGAGACCATTTGAGACCTTTTCCTGTCCACTAAGACAATTACTTAGCCTTCTAGGATCTTTTAAGGATGTGACTAGAAGAGTGGACAAGAGAGAACCAGTGGATGTGGTGTATTTGGACTTTCAAAAGGCTTTTGATAAGGTCCCGCACAAGAGATTGGTGTACAAAATCAAAGCGCATGGTATTGGGGGTAATGTACTGACATGGATAGAGAATTGGTTGGCAGACAGGAAGCAGAGAGTCGGGATAACCGGGTCCTTTTCAGAATGGCAGGCAGTTACTAGTGGGGTGCCGCAGAGCTCAGTGTTGGGACCCCAGCTATTTACATTAACGATTTGGATGAAGGAATAGAGTGTAATGTCTCCAAGTTTGCGGATGACACTAACCTGGGTGGCGGTGTGAGTTGTGAGGAGGACGCTAAGAGGCTGCAGGGTCAGATTAGGTGAGTGGGCAAATACAGTATAATGTGGATAAATGTGAGGTTATCCATTTTGGGGGCATTATCTGAATGGCGGCAGACTAGAAAAAAGAGAGGTGCAATGAGACCTGGGTGTCATCGTTCATCAGTCACTGAAAGTGGGCATGCAGGTACAGCAGGCGGTAAAGAAGGCAAATGGGATATTGGCCTTCATAGCTAGGGGAATTTAGTATAGGAACAGGGAGGTCTTACTGCAGTTGTACAGGGCCTTAGTGAGGCCTCACCTGGAATATTGTGTTCCGTTTTGTTCTCCTAATTTGAGGAAGGACGTTCTTGCTATTGAGAGAGTGCATCGAAGGTTCACCAGACTGATTATAGGGATGGCTGGGCTGTCATATGAGGAGAGACTGGATCAATTGAGCTTTTATTCACTGGCGTTTAGAAGGATGAGAGGGGATCTCATAGAAACATTTAAGATTCTGACGAGACTGGATAGGTTAGATGCGGGAAGAATGTTCTCGATATTGGGGAAGTCCAGAACCAGGGGACATAGTCTTCGGATAAGGGGTAGGCCATTTAGGACTGAGATGAGGAGAAACTTCTTCACTCAGAGAGTTGTTGACCTGTGGAATTCCCTGCCGCAGAGAGTTGTTGATGCCAGTTCATTGGATATATTCAAGAGGGAGTTAGATATGGCCCTTACGGTTAAGGAGATCAAGGGGTATAGAGAGAAAGCAGGAAAGGGATACTGAAGGAATGATCAGCCATGATCTTATTGAATGGCGGTGCAGGCTCGAAGGGCCGAATGGCTTACTCCTGCACCTATTTTCTATGTTTCCAACTTCACCCCCAGCTCCCCCATTGAGGGCATTTGAAAGCCTGCTCCTCCAGATTTCATAACTGTACCACTATAGAGGCTGTGTCAATATGCTTCTGTATGTGAGTTGGGGAGACACACAGAGGCGAGGTGAGAGATAGAGAGGGGGGAGGGTGTTTTCATCATGCTGATGTTTCACAAAAGAGTTGAATTTTGATGTTGTCTAATCAACTCTCCTGATAGTTTTAGGTCAACTAATAGCTTGCAACTTTGAGACAGAGGTTGTAGGGCTAAACATTTGGGGGTTTAACACCACCCGTTACCAGCAAAAAGTAGCATAAAGAAGGCAGCCGCTGCTCCTTTGTTGCTGATGGCGGGTCCTGCGGCGTCCGTCATTTTCCAAGGCCTGGCAGCGCTGCCAGTAAGATCGATGGCACTGCAGATTTAAATGAGGGAGAGGTGATATCAGTTGCCGTGCAACACCAACTTATCATCTCGGTGAACTTGGACCTTAGCTTTGAGTTCAGCGCTGGGCGCTAAGTTGCCATATAAACCTAGCATGCAGCAGACTAACAGAGGCACTGTCAGCACCTCTTAAAATGGACAGAAACATCTTTCAGGTAAGTATGCATTTAAGCTGTTGGACTGGGTTTATTTGTTTTGACTGAAGTAGTGGCTTGCTGCAATACATGTTAAAAGTTTTTTTAAGTGTGCAGGGATTGCTGCAAGATGCTTGCAAGTCCTCGGATGGTAAAGGAAGGCCTCTGAGAAGACAGAAAATGCTGCAAATACTCAGCAGATCAGGCAGTATCTGTGGAGAGAGAAACTAGAGTTCACGTCTCAAGTTGAATTGCTACCTGGCCAGCTGAGTATTTCCAGCATTTTATACTATCACTTCAGATTTACAGCATCTGCTCACAGATAGAAGAGGAAGGTGCAGAAGAGGAAGAAACAGAAGAGTAGAAAGCAGAAGGAAGGCTGCAACACAGACAGCCCTTTTTGTTTGGTACAGATTGTTGGTAGGTGAGTGAATGAAGGGGGGGCAGGGGGGTCATGCGATGAGCTGTGTGTGAGGCTAGTGATGCAGTTGATAGGCTACAGTTTTTGAAGCTGCTTTCACTAACCTTAATCATAGGTCTGAGTTCATGAAGCTTCTTTGGGCACTGGAGCCAGGTCGTGGGGGCAACTCTGGCTGTGACGCACTTGGTGATCTGGTCCCACATCCTTCTTTCTGGAGGGCCTCCTGACCCCTGTGGGTAGAGGATCTCTCTTGCAGTGTTGGCCTCCTGCACATCAGTAGCAGGATAGGTAAAGGCTCACACAAGACAGTCACAAGGGTAATTAGCTGATTTGTTGATGACATAATGGATGGATTGGAAAGTTTGCTTCATGATGGCTTTTATTTCAGCATTTTGGCCAAGAAGACACTGTGATGGTCAGGAACAGAGGGAAGGTAAGGTGTGGGACAAATATTGAAAGGCGAATTGGGGTTGTGGTCACTGGTACCTCAGGTGGATGATTTTATCCTGGATATTGCGGCCAGAATTATTATCTGGGTCGCATCCTTCTTTCTGCTTCATCCTCTTCTGCTTCTTCCTCTTCTGCTTCTTCCTCTTCTGCTTCATCCTCTTCTGCTTCTTCCTCTTCTGCTTCTTCCTCTTCTGCTTCATCCTCTTCTGCTTCTTCCTCTTCTGCTTCTTCCTCTTCTGCTTCATCCTCTTCTGCTTCTTCCTCTTCCCTCTGCCAGTGGATGCTTGAATCTGAAATAAAAGCAGAAAATGCAGGAAATACTCAGAAGGTCAGACAGCATCTCGACCCGAGATATGAACTCTCTTTCGCTCTCTACAGATGCTGCCTTCCTTTACAATCTGAAGCCTTGCAAGAATGCAGCAGCACTCCATGCACTCCCTGCTCACCCTGCACACTTTAAAAGCTTTTAACATCTATTGTACCAAGCCACTATTTCAATAAAATAACAAAAAGCAGTCCAAAGGTTTAAATCCAAACTTATGTCAAGATGTGTGTGTCACTTTAAGAAGCACTGACAGTGTCTCTGCAGGGCTGCTCATGCAAACTTTTATTAGCGTGTCTCGGACCCAGCGGTAAACTCAGTGAAAAGGTCGAAGTTTGCAGACATGGCATCAAATCGGTGTTGCATGGTGACTGCTGTTACGCTCTGCTGATTTACATTTCTAGGGCAACGCTGCTAATGGCAGCACTCTGGCCCTTACCAAAATGGTAGCTGCCGAGTCCAATGCCATTTTTTTTCTTAATGGCCAGTAAAAACATTGCAAATTTCCAAGCCACTGTTTTGAATCCTCATCTGTATAAGATGATAAGAATTAGCACCGCCATTCAATAAGATAAGGACATAAGAACATAAGAAATAGGAGCGGAATGGGCCACCTGGCCCCTTGAGCCTACTCCGCCATTCAATAAGATCATGGCTGATCTGATCATGGACTCAGCGCCACTTCCCTGCCTGCTCCCCATAACCCTTTGGCCCTTATCGCTCAAAAATCTGTCTATCTCCACCTTAAATATATTCAATGACCCAGCCTCCACAGCTCTCTGACGCAGAGAATTCCATAGATTTACAACCCTCAGAGAAGAAATTCCTCCTCATTTCAATTTAAATGGGTGGCCCCTTATCCTGAGACTATGGGCTAGAACCTCCACTTTTTTTGCCTGCTTAATACCCAATTAATGCCCATTTTACTGCTGAAATGACTTATATCGCCCATATAATCGCCCATTCTGGCACAAAATGGAAACTGACAGGCTTTTTTTGAGACATAGTGACGAACATTATTTTCCCAATGGGCTTAAGGCCGAGAAAAAATATCATCGCCCGCACACTTTTTTGGGGCAGAATCAGCAGAATGGGCGAATTCAATGCCCAGTGTTACTTTCCGAACTGAATTAACGGCGAGATTCAATATTAATGCCCGATGACTGGGCAAATATGCTCTTTGACAAAAAACAAATTAGCGGCCATGGAGATCGGCCATCTTCAATTTCACCACCTTGCACATATATCGCCCACAATATCGCTCGCTCAAAAAACCACGCACAAAAAGTGGAACTAACCGGAACGAACGCCAGTGGTGTGGCTGGCATTAGTTAAATCCCACTCTTACGTGAGGAGCTGATGTCGGAAAGATTTGACTGGAAGAGTGCTGATGTGAGTGATAACTCTGACACACTGCTGTGTTTGTGCAGCTCAAACATCAATGGTGCCCATCAACTCGGTGCCAGTTAAACATTGCGCTGATTGATGTTAAATTGTATTTAACCCTTTCATGGTAAGGAATCACCAGTGTGTAACGGTCCAGCTATCTGAGACAATGCGCAACAAGGTCATATTCAATAACAAAAGTTTAATACCAACATTGGTCTGAAATCAGAAGTATCACAGGAAATAACACCCAACCCCTGCCCACACCACACTTTTTCCACTATTGACATAAATCACATGTTCAACATGTCTAGAAACACAGAATACAAAGGCAAAGCAGGAGCGTGGTCCCCAGCCTCCATACATTGCAACAAATTGCATAAACCCAGATGGAGATATAACACAGACATCACCTGCGCAAATGCATCTCACTTTCCTTCCCCCTCTCCTTCTTCTCCCCACCTCTATCCCTTTCCCTCTTCGCTCCATGGCGCCTGGCCGAGGAGCTCCTCTGGCGGTGCCTCATTGTGGGGGGGGGGGGAGGGGGGATGAAGGCAGATGCATTGGTTGGACGGGTACGGAAGCGGAGGGGGCAGCATTCTCTGATGCAGAAGCAGGATCTTGGTCCTTGCTTTCATCTGTCATTCGCAGTGGTGGTGCGGAACCTGGGGGGGGGCGGGGGAAGAGTGCCGCGCTCTCGGACCACTGGGAGGCATGTGGCAGCAGTGTTCCTGGCTATCGCATCCAGGGATTCCGCCATGCGTGGAATGTACTCGGTCAATGGTAGCCAGGTGTCGGGATATGCCCTCCAATGCTTCGATGAGCTAGTCACCAATGTCTACAGTCCTCTTGGACAACTGGACCATCTCTCCGCTGTCATGTCGCGCTCGTGTAACGGACCTGCTGCGTCCACGAGACCTTGGCGGGGTCAGCGCTGTCCTGGGTACAAATGGGGTGCCCTGTGGAGAGGTGCTTGGGGCTGGCACCTCCAGAGTGGAGGCGGGAATGACCGGAGGATCAATAGATGGCCTTGGGGTGGAATGGGTTCTGGAGCAGGTTCTTTAAAGTGCGCGCTCTCATCCGTCGAGAACAGTCCCAGCGGATTGATGGGCGAGAATCGGAGCTCCTCAGCATCAGATGCCCCCACCTTCTGGCCTCTGTGGCCTTGCCTGGTGCCACGCTGCTGGCTGAGCTGCTGGACACAATTGAGGTTGTTAGAGGAGAAGGGGGTGCTAGGGTGACAAGGTGAGTCCAGCGCTACACACAGCATATGCACGACAAAAGCACCACCGCTCTCAAAATCATCACAGACATCACATTTCATGAGCATCAACACATTGTGCATTGCAATGATTTTCATTAGGCCAGCATTATTTCTATGACACTTTTAGAAATCATCTATCATATATGATTGGTCAGATATGAGTGGGTGTGGCATCTATTGACTTTACATCACGCAATGCTGTAAGCTTTACTCACGTGGCATCACTTCAGGATCTGCAGATGCGTCCATGGATGTTTGGGGGTGCTTCCCCACGAGTACTCGCACTCGCTCCTCCATCTCTGTGATGTCACTGGCGACTGGTGGCCCCCCACCCGTTCACCTCTGCATGGACCTCATCGTCGATAGCTTCTTCTGCAAAAGGTGACAGGACGACATGGCATGAGATCATTGAGTGATATCATTGCCAGGTACTGTCACAGAGACTGATACAACACATAACCGACAGATGTAATCATGATTATTACGATTATTATCATTCTTTACCTAAAGACGTACAGCGGGACCGCAGGCTTTGAGTAAAACATTCCCGGTCAAAGTGCAAGACCTCACATCTGCCGATAGTCACTCATGACTGTTACAAATCAAATTATATAAATACATAAGTACATGTAAATCAATGTAATACTTACTCTTGCAGAACCCATAATGCTGTTCCATCGTTTGCGGCATTGGTTGCCTTCACTCACCTCGTTGGTCACCGACGAGACCACCTCTGCTATCTCGGTCCATAGCCTCTGGTTGGCCTTTCGGGTGGGCTTCCCACGTCCTCCCTATGTCAAATCACTCCAGCGTGACTCAACCTCCTGGTGAAGGGAGGCATTTGCCTTGTCCGAGAACCTCCTGGTTCTTTTGCTCCCTCCAACGTGCTCCTCTCCCACCTCACTACTCTTTCCAGCGTCAGTCTCCACAGCATGCTGTGATGCCTCCTCCTCTCCCTCCAATATAGGGCAAATTCGGTCAAATATGTGGCTGGTAGCAGCTACTTTTTGTTTGCCTACTTGCTGAGAAGCTCTAAAGTCTCCTTCCTTCCTCCCAAAGCAGCACCCAGACATGCCTTCAATCCCTCTGACCTCTCTCTCTCTCTCTCTCTCTCTCTCTCGCTCCTCTTCTGCACATGTCATGGTGACCGTTGACCCCCAGAATCGTGAGAATCGAGCGTTGCTATAGAAACATAGAAAATAGGTGCAGGAGTAGGCCATTCGGCCCTTCAAGCCTGCACCACCATTCAATAAGATCATGGCTGATCATTCTCTCAATACCCCTTTCCTGCTTTCTCTCCATACCTCTTGATTCCGTTAGCCATAAGGGCCACATCTAACTTCCTCTTGAATATATCCAATGAACTGGCATCAACAACTCTGCGGCAGGGAATTCCATAGGTTAACAAATCTGAGTGAAGAAGTTTCTCCGCATCTCAGTCCTAACTGGCCTATCCCTTATCCTAAGACTATGTCCCCTGCTTCTGGACTTCCCCAACATCGGGAACATTCTTCCTGCATCTAACCTGTCTAGTCCCGTCAGAATCTTATACGTTTCTATAAGATCCCCCCTCATCCTTCTAAACTCCTGAATAAAGGCCCAGTTGATCCAGTCTCTCCTTATATGACAGTCCAGCCATCCCTGGAATCAGTCTGGTGAACCTTCGGTGCACTCCCTCAACAGCAAGAATGGCCTTCCTCAGATTAGGAGACCAAAACTGTACACAATATTCCAGGTGAGGCCTCACTAAGGCCATGTACAACTGCTCCTATACTCAAATCCCCTAGCTATGAAGGCCAACATACCATTTGCCTTCTTCACCACCTGCTGTATCTGCATGCCCACTTTCAGTGACTCCCAGGTGTGGGTGGGGATGTTGCACTGTATGAAGGAAGGCTTTGAGAATGTCCTTGTAACGTTTCCTCTGCCCAGCATTGGCTTGTTTGCCGTGAAGGAGTTCCGAGTAGAGCGCTTGCTTTGGGAGTCTCGTGTCTGGCATGTGGACAATGTGGCCCGCCCAACGGAGTTGATCGAGTGTGGTCAGTGCTTCAATGCTGGGGATGTTGGCCTGGTCGAGGACACTAATGTTGGTGCGTCTGTCCTCCCAGGGGATTTGTAGGATCTTGCGGAGACATCGTTGGTGGTATTTCTCCAGCGACTTGAGGTGTCTACTGTACATGGTCCATGTCTCTGAGCCATAAAGGAGGATGGGTATTACTACAGCCCTGTAGACCATGAGCTTGGTGGTAGATTTGAGGGCCTGGTCTTCGAACACTCTTTTCCTCAGGTGGCGGAACAGCAGCCAATTCATGCACAGCTGAACCACACAACAATAAACAAGATAAATGACCTGTTAATCTGACTTTGATGGTGCTAGTTGTTAACATTCAACCTCTTTCCATCTATGGTTCACAACGAGCTTCCAGTAAGCACAAGACACTTGATGATGGAATATACGGAGCAGACTTCATTGATGTCTAGTATCAGTGATCGGCTCAACTGGACACAAAGGGCTGGATTTTACGAACCTCGACAGGTCCACGTCGGTGACAGGTCCTGATCACTATCCCGCTGCTGTCCTCAGAAATTAATTTCTTGAGATTGGACTAGTTAAGCCCATCGAGCGTGTTTGCCAGCATATTGCAGAGGAGGGCACAAGCAGGGATGAGGTCAGGCGGACCTGGGTGCAGTGCCACAAATGTTTCAATTATGTCATCAGCCGGTTTCCTTAAAGGGACCATGGCCAACTTTCTTTTGACATATGTACTGTCAGTGTCCTACAGCATTGAGGTGCTGCAAACATTGACAAGCACTGAACAAAGGTGCACAGCTTCACCCAGACTTTTCCATGACTCCTTCCATATGCTTATGGAGGGAGTCACAGCACACTGGGAGGTCCTCTTCCCTTCCCATGAGCAGAAGTTAACGTCCCTCGCAGATCAACACAGCCTGGTTGCACATTGCCGAGGAGGGCACTAGCAGGGGTGTGGTCAGGAGGACCAGAGTGCCGCAAATGTTTCAATGATCTCAATGGAACATGAACATTAATACAAAGCCACACTCAACCTCATCCCTTTTTGCCTCTCATCACATCCCCATCACGCTGCCTTCTCTACCCGTACTCCTGCACATCCTTACTCACACTAACTTACCTTGCACCTCCACCCATCCCTCTCCATGTACATTATCACTTGCCCATCTCACTCGCCACCCCTCACACTTGCCCTCATCCTAGTCCAATCATACCAACTAACAACACCATCATCATAGGCCGTCCCTCGAATGAGGATGACTTGCTTCCACATGAGTTCACAGATGTTTCAATGAAGGACCCAAAATTTCAGTCCTGAATTTCAATTGAAGGGGTGGAAGATGCCTATCCGTGGATTTTTTTAACGTGTGGTAACTGTTGCACATCAGCCACCACGCGGGCTTGACAGAGCCAGGCATTTAGCCAGTGGCAAGGGTTAACCAAGACAACTGGAGACCTGCTGTGCTGCACGGACCTAGTACGCACATATATCGCAGTGTGGGCTGGTCCGTGCTTTCCTTGGGCCCTCGGCTAACAACAATAACACTGAGGTGTTTTTTGCAATGTTCATGTGACGTTTCTGTTAATGTGGTGTCTGTTATGTATTTAACCCCTTGTAACCGGCATCACACCTGACCACCAGAGGGCCTATCTGTTGGAGTCCCAAGGGATCCCAGCATCCCTTGGGAGCACAGTATATAAGCAGGCCACCCATGAGGTACCTGCACTCTGGAACCTTAATAAAGGAGCTAAGTTCACACTTGCTCATTACACACAGTACTCAGCTGACCATTTATTATATGAGTGTAACAATTGGCAATGAAGTAATGAACAACCGCGCGAAAATGCAAACAGTCAGCATCCTGGAGAAGTTCTCAGAAGGGGACGATTGGGAGGCCTTCATGGAGAGACTCGACCAATACTTTGTGGCCAACGAGCTGGAAGGGGACGAGAACGCGACCAAACGAAGGGCGATCCTCCTAACTGTTTGTGGGGCAACAACCTATGGCCTCATGAAGAATCTTCTGGCCCCAGCAAAACCAAGAGAAATCCTACGAAGAACTGTGTACGCTGGATTGGGAGCACCTAAATCCTAAGGAAAGCGTTTTGATGGCGAGATATCGGTTCTACACGTGTCAACGATCAGAGGGCCAGGAAGTGGCGAGCTACGTTGCCGAACTAAGGCACCTTGCAGGACATTGAGCATTTGTCCTAGGAATCCCTCAAACTCACAGAGACTTTTTTGTACTGGGCATCAGACATGAGACAATCCTTCGCAAACTGTTGACTGTAGAAACTCCAAATCTGAGTAAAGCGATAACGATAGCCCAGGCATTTGTGTCCACCAGCGACAACACCAAGCAGATTTCACAGAACAAAGAAGTTTCGGCCAGTACTGTGCATAAAGTAATGTCGGTTTTGAGCAGAAATGTACATGGCAGAACGTACACACCGGCTGCTGTGGCCCGACCTCAATTGACCCAGAGTCCACCATCAACTGTTAATGCGAGGCAGTTAACACCCTGTTGTCACTGCAGAGGTGATCATCGGCCCCAACAATGCCGCTTTAAGCACTATGCGTGCAATGGTTGCAAAACAATGGGATACCCCCAACCAAAGTACAGGCGAGCTGCAAACCCTGCAAGCCACCACGTTGCAGAGGAAGATCGATCCACAGTGGATCAGATGGAATTGGAAAGTTGTACCGGAGGCAGAGGTGTATAGGGCACACATGTTCACGACGAAATGCCCACCAATAATGTTGAAAGTTGAACTGAACGGTATTCCAGTGTCTATAGAGCTGGACACGGGGGCAAGTCAGTCCATAATGAGTAAAGCAGCCTTCGACAGGCTGTGGGGAAAGAAGGCACACAGGCCAAAGCTCAGCCCCATTCACACCAAATTAACGACTTGCACCAAGGAACTAATCCCTGTAATTGGCAGTGCTGAAGTCAAAGTCTCCTATGATGGAACAGTACATGAATTCCCGCTGTGAATTGTGCCAGGGGTTGGTCCCATGTTGTTTGGCAGAAACTATCTGGGAAAATCCACTGTAACTGGGATGACATCCGAGCGCTTTTGTCCATCGACGACACTGCATGTGCCCAGGTTCTAAGCCTGTTCCCTTCGTTATTCGAGCCAGGCATTGGAAGCTTTTCGGGGGCGAAAGTACAGATCCATTGGTTCTCAGTACGCGACACATCCACCACAAGGCTCGGGCGGTACCGTACATGATGTGTGAAAAAGTGGAAATCGAGCTGGACAGACTGCAACGTGAAGGCATCATCGCGCCGGTGGAATTCAACGACTGGGCCAGTCCGATTGTTCCGGTACTCAAGGAGGACAGTATGGTTAGAATTTGTGGGACTATAAAGTAACGATTAACTGTTTTTCGCTGCAGGACCAATACCCCCTACCCAAGGCAGACGACCTAATCGTGACCCTGGCTGGAGGGAAGACGTTCACCAAGCTGGACCTGACGTCGGCCTACATGATGCAGTAGTTAGAGGAGTCTTCGAAAGGCCTCACCTGTATCCACATGCACAAAGGTTTGTTTATCTACAACCGGTGCCCATTCGGGATTCGGTCGGCTGCAACGATCTTCCAGAGGAACATGGAGAAATTGCTAAAGGCGTTTCCTTGCACAGTGGTCTTCCAGGTAGACATATTGGTTACAGGTCGGGACACCATGGAGCACTTGAAGAATCAGGAGGAGGTTCTTAGTTGGTTGGATCGCATGGGGCTCAGGTTGAAACGCTCAAAGTTTGTTTTTCTGGCACAGAACGTTGAATTCTGAGGAAGGAGAATCGCAGCAGACGGTATCAGACCCACCGACGCCAAGAAGGAGGCCATCAAGAATGCGCCGCGATCACAGAATGTGACAGAGCTGCGGTCGTTCCTGGGGCTCCTGAACTACTTCGGTAATTTCCTACCTGGGTTAAGCACCCTGCTAGAACCCCTACATGCGCTACTGTGTAAGGGAGATGACTGGGTGTGGGGGAATTCACAAGAGGCTGCCTTTAAGAAAGCCAGAAACTTATTGTGTTCTAACAAACTACTGGTCCTGCGTAACCCATGTAAACGATTGGTATTAGCTTGCGATGCGTCGTCATACGGAGTCGGGTGTGTGTTACAACAGGCTAATGAATCGGGAATTTTTCAACCAGTTGCGTATGCATCCAGGAGTTTGTCCATGCCAAAAGGGCCTACAGCATGGTTGAAAAAGAGGCTCTAACGTGCGTTTACGGGGTAAAAAAAATGCACCAGTACTTATTTGGCCTCAGGTTCGAGCTTGAAACAGACTACAAGCCGCTCATATCGCTATTCTCAGAGAGCAAAGGGATCAATACCAATGCCTCTGCCCGCATCCAAAGAGGGCACTGATGCTGTCGGCATACAGCTATGTAATCCGCCACAGACCGGGCACAGAGAACTGCGCAGATGCTCTCAGTCGGCTACCATTGCCCACCACCGGGGTGGAAATGGCACAGCCAGCGGACTTGCTCATGGTCATGGAGGCATTTGAGAACGAGAAATCCTTCTCAGTTGAGCAATGTATCCAGAGAGGCACCGCTAAGTTTGTGGTCATGGCCATCCAAACCATGGTCAAGGATCCATGTAGACTATGCGGGCCCAATCCGAGGCAAAATGTTTTTGGTTGTCATGGACGCTTACTCAAAATGGATTGAATGTGCAATAATGTCTGTAAGCACATCCACGGCCACCATTGAAAGCCTACGAGCTATGTTTGCCACGCACGGTTTGCCTGATATCCTAGTCAGCGACAATGGGCCGTGTTTCACCAGTGCCGAATTCAAAGAATTCATGACCCGCAATGCCATAGCTAAGGACGGCCACACTTTAGGCAGAAGATCAAAAAAATTTAACGCTACCGCTCATTTATTATCGCTCGCAGTAATGCCCATTTTCAAAAATGGAAACTAGGTGTTTTGAGAATGGGCAAGAAACCGGCGATCTGAAAACACTTTGTTACCGCCTATGCCGGAAATAACGCCCATTTTTGGGCGATAAGCTCAAAAGTGGAGGTTCTAGCCTTATGTCCGCTAGTTTTATTTTCCCCAATGAGTGGAAATATTCTCTCTGCATCCACCTTGTCGAGCCCCCTCGTTATCTTATATGTTTCGATAAGATCACCTCTCATTTTTCTGAACTCCAATGAGTATAGGCCCAACCTATCTTCATAAGTCAACTCCCTCATCTCCAGAATCAACCTTGTGAACCTTCTCTGAACAGCCTCCAATGCAAGTATATCCTTTCTTAAATACGGAGACCAAAACTGTACGCAGTACTCCAAGTGTGGCCTCACCAATACATTGTACAGTTGTAGCAGGACTTCTCTGCTTTTATATTCCATCCCCCTTGCAATAAAGGCCAACATTCGATTTGCCTTCCTGATTACTTGCTGTACCTGAATACTAACGTTTTGTGTTTCATGCACAAGGACCCCCAGGTCTCTCTATACTGCAGCACTTTGCAATGTTTCTCCATTTAAATTATAATTTGCTTTCCTATTTTTTCTGCCAAAGTGAATAACCTCACATTTTCCCGCATTATATTCCATCTGCCAAATATTGGCCCACTCACTTAGTCTGTCTATATCCCTTTGCAGATTTTTTGTGCCCTCCTCAAAATGTGCTTTCTCACCCATCTTTGTCCCTTCATTGAAGTCATTAATATAGATTGTAAATAGTTGAGGCCCCAGCACCGATCCCTGCAGCACCCCACTAGTTACTGTTTGCCAACCGGAAAATGACCCATTTATCCCGACTCTCTGTTTTCTGTTAGTTAGCCAATCTTCTATCCATGCTAATATATTACTCCCAACCCCAAGAGCTCTTATCTTGTGCAGTAACCTTTTATGCGGCACCTTATCGAATGCCTTCTGGAAATCCAAATACACCACATCCACTGATTCCCCCTCATCCACCCTGCTTGTTACATCCTCAAAGAACTCCAGCAAATTTGTCAAACATCATTTCCCTTTTATAAAACCATGCTGACTTTGCTTGATTGAATTATGCTTTTCCAAATATACCGCTACTGCTTCCTTAATAATGGATACCAGCATTTTCCTAATGGCAGATGTTACGCTAAATCATCTATAGTTTTCTGCATTCAATCTGCCTCCTTATAGAAACATAGAAACATAGAAAATAGGTGCAGGAGCAGGCCATTCAGCCCTTCTAGCCTGCACCGCCATTCAATGAGTTCATGGCTGAACATGAAACTTCAGTACCCCATTCCTGCTTTCTCGCCATACCCCTTGATCCCCCGAGTAGTAAGGACTTCATCTAACTCCCTTCTGAATATATTTAGTGAATTGGCCTCAACTACTTTCTGTGGTAGAGAATTCCACAGGTTCACCACTCTCTGGGTGAAGAAATTTGTCCTCATCTCGGTCCTAAATGGCTTACCCCTTATCCTTAGACTGTGACCCCTGGTTCTGGACTTCCCCAACATTGGGAACATTCTTCCTGCATCCAACCTGTCCAAACCCGTCAGAATTTTAAACGTTTCTCTGAGGTCCCCTCTCACTCTTCTGAACTCCAGTGAATACAAGCCCAGTTGATCCAGTCTTTCTTGATAGGTCAGTCCCACCATCCCGGGAATCAGTCTGGTGAATCTTCGCTGCACTCCCTCAATAGCAAGAATGTCCTTCCTCAAGTTAGGAGACCAAAACTGTACACAATACTCCAGGTGTGGCCTCACCAAGGCCCTGTACAACTGTAGCAACACCTCCCTGCCCCTGTACTCAAATCCCCTCGCTATGAAGGCCAACATGCCATTTGCTTTCTTAACCGCCTGCTGTACCTGCATGCCAACCTTCAATGACTGATGTACCATGACACCCAGGTCTCGTTGCACCTTCCCTTTTCCTAATCTGTCACCATCAGTCTGTCTCTCTGTTTTTACCACCAAAGTGGATAACCTCACATTTATCCACATTATACTTCATCTGCCACGCATTTGCCCACTCACCTAACCTATCCAAGTCACTCTGCAGCCTCATAGCATCCTCCTCGCAGCTCACACTGCCATCCAACTTAGTGTCATCCGCAAATTTGGAGATACTACATTTAATCCCCTCGTCTAAATCATTAATGTGCAATGTAAACAGCTGGGGCCCCAGCACAGAACCTTGCGGTACCCCACTAGTCACTGCCTGCCATTCTGAAAAGTACCCATTTACTCCTACTCTTTGCTTCCTGTCTGACAACCAGTTCTCAATCCACGTCAGCACACTACCCCCAATCCCATGTGCTTTAACTTTGCACATTAATCTCCTGTGTGGGACCTTGTCGAAAGCCTTCTGAAAGTCCAAATATACCACATCAACTGGTTCTCCTTTACTGGAAACATCCTCAAAAAATTCCAGAAGATTTGTCAAGCATGATTTCCCTTTCACAAATCCATGCTGACTTGGACCTATTATTGAAATAAAGGCGTTACATTTGCGATTTCCAATCTGCTGGGACTCCAGAATCCAGGGAATTTTGGGAGATTACAACCAATGCATCCACTATCTCTGCAGCCATTCTTTTAAGATCCTAGGATGTAAGCCGTCAGGTCGAGGGGATTTGTCTGCGTTTAGTCCCATTATTTTACCGAGTACTAATTCTTTAGTGATAGTGATAGTCATCATTATCATCATAGGCTGTCCCTCGAAATCGAGGAAGACTTGCTTCCACTCTAAAAGTGAGTTCACATGTGACCGAACAGTCCAATACGGGAACTACAGTCTCTGCCACAGGTGGGACAGACATTCGTTGGAGGAAGGGGTGGATGGGGAGTCTGATTTGCCGCACGCTCCTTCCGCTGCCTGCGCTTGTTTCCTGTATGCTCTCGGCGACGAGACTCGAGGTGCTCAGCGCCCTCCCGGATGCTCTTCCTCCACTTAGGGCGGTCTTTGGTCAGGTATTCCCAGGTGACGGTGGGGATGTTGCACTTAATCAAGGAGGCTTTGAGGATGTCCTTGTAACATTTCCTCTGCCTACCTGCAGCTCGCCTGCCGTGTAGGAGTTCCGAGTAGAGAACTTGCTTTGGGAATATTGTGTCAGGCATGCGAACAGTATGGCCCACCCAACGGAGTTGGTCGAGTGTGGTAGAGTGTGGTCAGTGCTTCGATGCTGGGGATGTTGGCGTGATCGAGAACACTGACGTTGGAGCGTCTGTCCTCCCAGGGGATTTGCAGGATCTTGCAGAGACATTGTTGGTGGCATTTCTCCAGCAATTTGAGGTTTCGACTGTATATGGTCCACGTCTGTGAGCTATACAGGAGGGCGGGGTATCACTACAGCCCTGTAGACCATAGTTAACTTCCTCCCTCCCTATGGCTGATCTTTGACCTCAACTCCACTTTCCCACCTGATCCTCATATCCCTTGATTCCCATAGATTTCCAAAATCTATCTATCTCAGCCTGAATATACTCAATGACTCAGCATCTACAACCCAAAGATTCATGACCCTCTGAATGAATACTGTAGCAGTCTTTGGGGTCAAAATTCAGCCTCCTGGTAAGGCTGGTTACTGCCAGAAAGCGGCGGACACGCAGCGGTATCGAATGGCCGCCGATCAGGAAATTCCCCTCTGTAGATATTTCAGTGGTCCCCACTTCTGCCCTGCTGCTGCTGAACCTTCCTAAGTGCGTCATCAAAGTGCGCACCACCGCTCTCCCTCACCTGCATGCAAAATTCACGGAGAAAATTCTTGCGACCGCCACGACAGTTTTTTCTGTCAGTTCACTGCATTTGCAGTGTCTGCAAAATAGCGGCATGGCCACCATTAAAGGGGTGAGCGCACTGCCGCGGCTGCCATCTTATTTTTTTTGTCGGGCCGACTACAAAGGTCGGCCCGACAATTATGTCCCTGGGCAGCCTGGCACCCTGCTGGCCTGGCCGAAACGCTCCCTGGTGACCCAGTGGACCTAATTAAAATTCCCCTTTGAGTGAAGTGGAGAGACGTGGCACACACTACGCTGATGACTGACAGTGTCGGACACTCCGCCCACCCCCGCATCTGTCCCCATTACGACCAACTTCCACTCCGCTTGGAAAAAAAATACAAAAAGCTGAGTTTCGCGCAAGAGGTCACCCCATCCACCGCAGCGGTGAAAACACGGAAAAAATGGTAGGTGCGATCTGTTTTCGGCGGAGGTGAATTTTTACCCCTTTGTTTTGTGTTTCATAAACTTCATAATGTTAACAAAAAAGAGAGAGACATGCTTGAATTATGGAAGAGAGAAAGACTGGTATACTGTAAAGTTACACAGGCATTATGATCACTGTGGTATTCCTAATCTATGTACTGCTGTTCTCTATGGATTTCAAGATGTGCACATTCCAATGGGTCAATTAAAAGCATCCAGGGGATGACCCCTCCCCATAGCCCAGAGGCACTGAGACCAATTACCCAGCCACAGCTGTCAGTTGTGGGTATCCTGTCACAAATCTATATTTTACAAATTTGGAAACAGAAATGCAAATTTTTTGCTTTGAAGATAATTGTCCACGCTGCCTCTGGGGTCATTGGCTTAATGGTTCTGGGAATCGTAGGCAGTCTGTCAAAACTGAAAAGTGGAAGTCTCACAGGAACAGTTGTTCTGCGATGTCCTGGCAGGAGGGTGAGAAAGTCAGACTGAATGCTGACTGCTTTTAATGTACATGTGGAGCTGAACAGACGTAGTTCCTCCCTCACTGCTGCACAATCTGACAACTTCTATGTGTTTCGACTCTGAATCTCAGAAAAGATCTCAGAAAAGAGCTGCCTGGCCTGTGTCAGTAAAAATGCATTAAAAAAAACCCAGCAAATACAGAACAGGTCTCGGTGAGGTTCATTTTTTTTTAAAACAAGCTCAAACAGTTGCAACTGAGCACCAGAAGAATGAATTTGCGCTGAATCTTAACTCCCCAAATGGGTGGTTTGGGTCAGTTGAGATACTTTAATATTTGTTCATGGATGTGGGCGTTGCTGGCAAAGCCAGCATTTATTGCCCATCCCTAATTGCTCTTAAGGTGGTGATGAGTCACCTTCTAGAACCGCTGCATAACGTGTGGTGAAGGTACTCCAACAGTGCTGTTAGGGAGGGAGTTCCAGGATTTTGACCCAGCAAAAATGACAGAATGGCGATATACTTCAAAATTAGGATGTTGCGTAACTTGGAGGGGAACTTGTAGGTGATGGTGCTCCCATGCGCCTGCTGCCCTTGTCCTTCTAGATGGTAAAGATTACGGATTTGGGAGGGGCTGCTGAAGAAGCCTTGGTGAGTTGCCACAGTGCATCTTGTAGATGGTACACACTGCAGCCCGGTGCGCCGGTGGTGCAGGGAGTGAATGTTTAAGGTGGTGGATGGGGTGCCAATCAACAGGGCTGCTTTGTCCTAGATGGCGTCGAGCTTCTTAGAAACATAGAAACATAGAAAATAGGTGCAGGAGTAGGCCATTCGGCCCTTCAAGCCTGCACCACCATTCAATAAGATCATGGCTGATCATTCCCTCAGTACCCCTTTCCTGCTTTCTCTCCATACCCCTTGATTCCCTTAGCCGTAAGGGCCACATCTAACTCCCTCTTGAATATATCCAATGAACTGGCATCAACAACTCTGCGGCAGGGAATTCCATAGGTTAGCAACTCTCTGAGTGAAGAAGTTTCTCCTCATCTCAGTCCTAAATGGCCTATCCTTTATCCTAAGACTGTGTCTCCTGGTTCTGGACTTTCCCAACATCGGGAACATTCTACCTGCATTTAACCTGTCCCATCCAGTCAGAATCTATGTTTCTATGAGATCCCCTCTCATTCTTCTAAACTCCAATGTATAAAGGCCCAGTTGATCCAGTCTCTCCTCATATGTCAGTCCCACCATCCCGGGAATCAGTCTGGTGAACCTTCGCTGCACTCCCTCAATAGCAAGAATATCCTTCCTCAGATTAGGAGACCAAAACTGAACACAATATTCCAGGTGAGGCCTCACTAAGGCCCTGTACAACTGCAGTAAGACCTACCTGCTCCGATACTCAATTCCCCTAGCTATGAAGGCCAACATGCCATTTGCCTTCTTCACCGCCTGCTGTAGCTGTATGCCAACTTTCAAAGACTGATGAACCATGAAACCCAGGTCTCGTTGTACCTCCCCTTTTCCCAATCTGCCACCATTCAGATAATATTCTGTCTTGGTGTTTTTGCCCCCAAAGTGGATAACCTCACATTTATCCACATTAAACTGCATCTGCAATGCATTTGCCCACTCACCTAACCTGTCCAAGTCACCCTGCAGCCTCTTTGCGTCCCCCTCACAGCTGATAACGCCACCCAGTTTATTGTTATCTGCAAACTTGGAGATATTACACTCAATTCCTTCATCTAAATCATTAATGTATATTGCAAATAGCTGGGGTCCCAGCACTGAACCTTGCGGCACCCCACTAGTTACTGCCTGCCATTCTGAAAAGGACCCGTTTATTCCTCTTTGCTTCCTGTCTGCCAACCAGTTCTCTATCCACGTCAATACATTAGCCCCAATACTGTGTGCCTTAATTTTGCACACCAATCTCTTGTGTGGGACCTTGTCAAAAGCCTTTTGAAAGTCCAAATACATAACATCCACTGGTTCTCCCTTGTCTACTCTACCAGTTAAATCCTCAAAAAATTCTAGAAGATTTGTCAAGCAGGATTTCCTTTTCATAAATCCATGCTGACTTGGACCGATCCCATCACTGCTTTCCAAATGCGCTGCTATTTCATCCTTAATAATTGCTTCCAACATTTTCCCCATTACTGATGTCAGGCTAACCAGTCTATAATTACCCACTTTCTCTCTCCCTCCCTTTTTAAAAAGTGATGTTACATTAGCTACCCTCCAGTCCATAGGAACTGATCCAGAGGCGATAGACTGTTGGAAAATGATCACCAATGCATCCACTGCTTGAGTGTTGTTGGAGCTGCATTCATCCAGGCAAGTGGAGAGTATTACATCGCACTCCTGACTTGTGCCTTGTAGATGGTGGAAAGACTTTGGGGAGTCAGGAGGAGAGATACTTGCTGCAGAATACCCAGCCTCTGTCTTGCTCTTGTTGCCACAGTATTTATGTGGGTGGTCCAGTTACGTTTCTGGTCAATGGTGACCTCCAGGATGTTGATCGTGGGCGTTTCGGCAATGGTAATGCCGCTGAATGTCAAAGGGAGGTGGTTAGACTTTTGCTTGTTGGACTTAGTTATTGCTTGGCATTTGTGAAGGGTCAAAATTCATTGGAACCTCCCCAGTGTTTGGGCTCATTGGAAAGGAAATTTACTTTGAGACTATCTACCGGAAAGTTTGAAATCTTAAAGTGCTTATTTAAGAAACTACAACTTTTCATCGAATTTTGGACTTTTAAAAGACAAATTCAAGTCTGTGGGCGGGCCTAAGGAACTAAAGAAGCCCACTTGATTATTGGAACTGTCTGGGTGTTGGGACTAAGGTAAATTGTCTGGAGAAATGGATATTCGAAAATCCTTCTCCACAAGAGACATTTACATTACAACAATAACTCAGATGGCCAGCCATCAAACTAAACCGAGAAAAGCCGTCTTCAACATGAATAAGAACAAAGGGCCCACTACAGCCTGTATGCGAAAAACCAAGCATAAAAGGACATTGCGATTACCAAGCTAATATTTCCATCTGGAAACAGATTTAGAAATGCAACCCACCCAAGACATATTAACTTTTAACGAGCCTGCCAAAATATTACAAAGAAAAGTCAAGCCTGCCAAATTTAAACAAAGAATTCTGGACTGATTTGGCGCAAAGCTCAAACCGTATAACTGCCCCCCTGTTTTAACAGCGGGTATGCAATACTACATCAGGTGCTATACTGTGAGTATGCCATCAAGACAGGGAGAGAAACCAACGCAACAGTTGTAAACGAACTTCTCCAGCTTCGAAGTCCTGAAGTCCTGAAGGAAGGAAGAACATCATCATCACAACAGCAACTGACCACAGCCAATGTGGTACCAACGAAAACCCACCGTGATCGATCAAACTCGAAACAAAACTCCAACAGAAAGAAACCGAAGAATCGAAAGTTTCCACTCGACAATCTAAGCCCTGACTACCAACAGGTGAAAACATTACTTAGAGACTTTGAACCTATTTCTAACGAAGAAAACCGGGTACTTACCCCATAGATCCAAAATGCGCCTTACCGCATCAGCGGACTCAACCCGACTGAAGATTGCACAGTAAGAAGTCTTCTCTGACTTTCGGGGTACGGCAAGCAGAGAACCTACATAATTCAACGAACAGACAATGCGAACTATCGCTAACTGACCAGAAAGGATTGGTAAGCATAGTCCCTGCCTGCCCTGCAGTCTAACCTAGCTAGAATTAGGTATTGGGAGGTGGGAGGTGTAATTTTTACAGCAACCCCCTTTGAATGTGGAATGTATTGTTCATTATTAGAGTGATTATATGTCTGGCATTTTATTTTCTTGTCTGTAATAAAATCAAAGTTCTTTTGCATCAAATCAATTGTCCTGTGTATTTTATCACACCCCCCAAATAAACCCAGAGTCTCGAACCCAAGGGAGTGGGAGCGATTCGAACCGCTCAAGTAGATCAGAGGTGAACCTATTCCCTGGGACCACCCCTTACACTTGAGTGCTGCGAATGTTACTGCCCACTTATCAGCCCAAGCCTGAATGTCATCCAGGTCTTGTTGCATGCGGGCATGGACTGCTTCATTATCTGAGGAGTTGCGAATGTCATTGTACACTGCACTCATTAGCTAACATCCCCACTTCTGACCTTATGACGGAGGGAAGGACATTGATGAAGTAGCTGAAGAGGGGAAGAGTGACCATAATATGGTAGAATTCTTTATTAGGATGGAGTGTGACACAGTTAATTCAGAAACTAGGGTCCTAAACTTAAGGAAAGCTAACTTCGACGGCATGTGGCACGAATAGACTGGCAAATGATAGGGTTGACGGTGGATAGGCAATGGCAAACATTTATAGATCACATGGATGAACTTCAACAGTTGTACATCCCTGTCTGGAGTAAAACTAAAACAGGGAAGGTGGTTCAATCATGGCTAACAAGGGAAATTAAGGATATTGTTAGATCCAAGGAAGAGGCATATAAATTGGCCAGAAAAAGCAGCAAACCTGAGGACTGGGAGAAATTTAGAATTCAGCAGAGAAGGACAAAGGGTTTAATTAGGAGGGGGAAAATAGAGTACGAGAGGAAGCTTGCCGGGAACATAAAAACTGATTGCAAAAACTTCTATAGATATGTGAAGAGAAAAAGATTAGTGAAGACAAATGTAGGTCCCTTGCAGTCGGACTCAGGTGAATTAATAATCTGGAACAAAGAAATGGCAGACCAATTGAACAAATACTTTGGTTCTGTCTTCACAAAGGAAGACACAAATGACCTTCCGGATGTACTAGGGGACCGAGGGTCTAGTGAGAAGGAGGAACTGAAGGATATCCTTATATGTTGGGGAAATTGATGGAAATGAAGGCCAACAAATCCCCGGGGCCTGATTGTCTGCTTCCCAGAGTAATTAAGGAGGTAGCCCTAGAAATAGCGGATGCATTGGTGATCATTTTCCAACAGTCTATCGACTCTGGATCAGTTCCTATGGACTGGAAGGTAGCTAATGTAACACCACTTTTTAAAAAAGGAGGGAGAGAGAAAACAGGAAATTATAGACCGGTTAGTCTGACATCCGTAGTGGGGAAAATGTTGGAATCAATTATTAAGGATAAAATAGCAGCGCATTTGGAAAGCAGTGACAGGATCGGTCCAAGTCAGCATGGATTTGTGAAAGGGAAATCATGCTTGACAAATCTTCGGGAATTTTTTGAGGATGTAACTAGTGGAGTGCACAAGGGAGAACCAGTGGATGTGGTGTATTTGGACTTTCAAAAGGCCTTTGACAAGGTCCCACATAAGAGATTGGTGTGCAAAATCAAAGCACATGGTATTGGGGGTACTGTACTGGCATGGATAGAGAATTGGTTGGCAGACAGGAAGCAGCGAGTCGGGATAAACGGGTCCTTTTCGGAATGGGAGGCAGTGACTAATGGAGGGCTCAGTGCTGGGACCCCAGTTCTTTACAATATACATTAATGATTTGGATGAAGGAATGGCGTGTAATATCTCCAAGTTTGCAGATAACACTAAACTGGGTGGCGGTGTGAGCTGTGAGGAGGATGCTAAGAGGCTGCAGGGTGATTTGGACAGGTTAGGTGAGTGGGCAAATGCATGGCAGATGCAGTATAATGTGGATAAATGTGAGGTTATCCATCTTGGGGGCAAAAACACAAAGGCAGAATATTATCTGAATGGTGGCAGATTAGGAAAAGGGGAGGTGCAATGAGACCTGGGTGTCATGGTTCATCAGTCATTGAAAGTTGGCATGCAGGTACATCAGGTGGTGAAGAAGGCAAATGGCATGTTGGCCTTCATAGCTCGGGGATTTGAGTATAGGAGCAGGGAGATTTTACTGCAATTGTACAGGACCTTGGTGTGGCCTCACCTGGAATATTATGTTCAGTTCTGGTCTCCTAATCTGAGGAAGGACATTATTGCTATTGAGGGAATGCAGCAAAGGTTCACCAGACTGATTCCAGGGATGGCTGGACTGACATATGAGGAGAGACTGGATCAACTGGGCCTTTATACACTGGAGTTTAGAAGGATGAGGGGGGGGATCTCATAAAAATGTATAAGATTCTGACGGGACAGGTTAGATGCGGAAAGAATGTTCCCGATGTTGGGGAAGTCCAGAACCAGGGGACACAGTCTTAGGATAAAGGGTAGGCCATTTAGGACTGAGATGAGGAGAAACTTCTTCACTCAGAGTTGTTAACCTGTGGGATTCCCTGCTGCAGAGAGTCGTTGATGCCAGTTCATTGTATATATTTAAGAGAGAGTTAGATATGGCCCTTACGGCTAAAGGGATCAAGGGGTATGGAGAGAAAGTAGGAAAGGGGTACTGAGGTGAATGATCAGCCATGATCATATTGAATGGTGGTGCAGGCTCGAAATGCTGAATGGCCTACTCCTGCACATATTTTCTATGTTTCTATGTCTATGTTTCTAAGATGGTTGGGCCTGGGACACTGCCCTAAGGAAATCCTGCAGCAATGTCTTCAGCTGTGATGATTGACCTCCAACCACCACAACCATCTTCCTTTGTGCTAGGTATGACTCCAGCCAGTGGAGAATTTTCTCCCTGACTCCCATTGACTTCAGTTTTACTCGGGCTCCTTGATGCCACACTCGGTCAAATGCTGCCTTGATGTCGAGGGCATTCACTCTCACCCCACCTCTTTTGTCCATGTTTGGATCAAGGCTGTAATGAGGTTTGGAGCGCAGTGGTCCTGGTGGAACACAAACAGGGCATCGGTGAGCAGGTTATTGGTGTGCAAATGCCGCTTGATAGCCCAGTCGACGACATCTTCCATCACTTTGCTGGTGATTGAGAGTAGACTGATGGAGCAGTAATTGGCCAGATTGTATTTGTCCTGCTTTTTGTGGCCAAGACATATCTGGGCAGTTTTCCACATTATCGGCTAGATGGCAATGTTGTAGCTGTACTGGAACAACTTGGCTAGAGGCAAGGCTAGGTGTGGAGCATAATTCTTCGGCACGACAGCCGGGATGTTTTTGGGGTCCATTGCCTTTTTTGCATCTAGTGCACTCATCTGTTTCTTGATATATGGAGTGAATCTAATTGGCTGAAGACTGGCTGATTGACTGATGGTGGGGACCTCAGGAGAAGACCGATATGTATCATCCACTCGGCACTTCTGGCTGAAGATGGTTGCAAACGCTTCAGCCTTGTCTTTTGCACTCACGTGCTGGACTCTGCCACCCCCTGAGGATGGAGATAGTCATGGGGGATATTCATATAGCCTCCTCATCCCATTGGTTGGTTAGTTAATGGTCCACTACTATTCTCAACTGAATGTGGCAGGACAGCAAAGCTTTGATTTGACCCATTGATTGTGGGATCGCTTAGCGCTGTCTAAAGTATGCTGTTTCCACTTTTCAGCATGTATGTAGTCCTGTGTTACAGATTCCTTAGGTTACCACCTCATTTTTAGATACGCCTTGTGCTGTTCCTGGCATGTTCTTCGACACTCCTCTTTGAACCAGGGTTGGTCCCCTGACTTGATGGTCATGGTAGAGTGAGGGATATGCCGGGACATGAGATTACAGATTGTGGTGGAATACAATTCTGCTGCTGCTGATGGCTCACAGCGACCCATGGATCCCCAGGTTTTGAGCTTAGAGATTTGTTATGAATCTATTGCATTTAGCAGGGTGGCAGAAATCCCCTGAGAGGACAGATGCACCAACATTAGCGTCCTCGACCAGGCCAACATCCCCAGCACATTGAAACACTGACCACACTTGAGCAGCTCTGCTGGCCAGGTCACATTTTTCGCATGCCAGACACGAGACTCCCAAAGCAAGCGCTCTACTCAGTACTCCTTCACGGCAAACAAGCCAAAGGTGGGCAGAGGAAACGTTACAAGGACACCCTCAAAGCCTCCCTGATAAAGTGCAAAATCCCCACTAACACCTGGGAGTCCCTGGCCAAAGACCTCCCTAAGTGGAGGAAGTGCATCCGGGAGGGCGCTGAGCACCTAGAGTCTCATCGCCGAGAGCACGCAGAAATCAAGCACAGACAGCAGAAAGATCGTGTGGCAAACCAATCCCACCCATCCCTTCCCTCAACGACTATCTGTCCCACCTGTGACAGGAACTGTGGTTCTTGTATTGGACTGTTCAGCCACCTAAGGACTCATTTTTCAGTGGAAGCAAGTCTCGATTTCGAGGGATTGCCTATGATGATAATGAGTGCCACACAACACGATGGAGGGTGTCCTCAGTGTGAAGATGGGATTTTGTCGCCACAATGACTGTGCAATGGTCATTGCTACAAATGCTGTCATCGACCGATGCATCTGCAACAGGTAGATTGGTGAGGACGAGATCAAGTAGGTTTTTCCCTAGTGTTGGTTCTCTCACCACTTGTTGCAGGCCCATTCTGGCAGCTATGTCCTACAGGACTGGGCCAGCTCGGTCAGTAGTGGTGCTACTGATCGACTCCTGGTAATGGATATTAAAGTCCCCCACCCAGATTAAATTCTGTGCCCTCGCTACTCTCAGTGCTTCTTCCATGATGTGGTGTTCATTGAATCATAGAATCATAGAGGCCTAGAAATCCCAGACAAGGTCTTCCCATGGGCGAACGACTGAAAAAGGGAAAAATGTTGCGCACTTACCTGTTTCTGCTGCGCCCATGACAGTTCCCGATCCTGAGGCCTTCATTCACTGCACGTCGGAGTGCGTGCACGTCGGGACGGACGTAAGTTGGAGCTGCAGTCACATGGGCAGCCAATCAAGGTACAGTATTTTTTCATACATAATATTGGGAACTCCGTAAGTTGGAGTTCCCATTATTATGATTGAGAAACAGCCCCCAAACACCAAAACACTAATAAAAAATAGAAAAAATACACTACCTATTTAAGATTAATTTAAATTAGTTATTAATGTCTTATAAAAAATATATATTTTTCTGATTTAAAAAAAAAAAATTTTAGTTATGGTTTAAAATAATTTAACCTTAGTGGGAGGGTTTTTAACAATAAAATGTGCTTTTTAAATTTTATTTTGTTATGTTTTTGTATGTTTTAAAACTCATACGCCTGTAAAAGTAGGCTATGCGCTTGCTTTTATCAGGCGCAAGAGTTTTCAGGATATCCGTTGGGCAAGATATGGGCAAATACCGCAATCTTGCCCATGCCAATGTCCTTGCTGTTGTGATAGAGGATCTGTCAAGCTGGAGCTTGACAGATCGGAAATGCCAGCTTTTAGCGCATGCGCATTGTGCGCTAAAAACTGGCTTTTGTGATGCCTTCCCGGGTCCGTATGGATCCGGAGAGGCCGCGATTTCTTGGCCAGAAGTTTACAGCATGGAAGGAGGCCATTTCAGCCCATCATGTCTGCGCCGGCCAACCAAGAGCGATCCAACCTAATCCCACTTTCCAGCTCTTGGTCCGTAGGTTACGGCACTTTAAGTGCACATCCAAGTATTTTTTTAAAATGTGGTGAGGGTTCCTGCCTCTACCGCCCTTTCACGCTGACCCCCCACCACCCTCTGGGTGAAGAAATTTCCCCTCATATCTCCTCTAAACTTCCCCCAAATTACTTTAAATCTATGTCCCCTGTTTATTGATCCCTCTGCCAAGGGAAACAGGTCCTTCCTATCCAGGTCCTTCATAGTTTTATACACCTCAATCAGGTCTCCCCTCAGCCTCCTCTGTTCCAAAGAAAACAGACCCAGCATCTGCCATCTTTCCTCATAGCCAAAATTCTCCAGTCCAGGCAACATTCTTGTAAATCTACTCTGCACCCTTTCCCATGCAGTCACATCTTTCCTGTAATAGATTGCACTCCATAGTCCCAGAAACTAACAGGATTATAGATGCACAAAAGTGTGGGTCTATCAATCTACCATCAGGTATAGAAACTGATTTCAATGATGTAAATGCAGGTTTGTGTGCTGAGGTCTCCAGTGCAAGCGAGGGTACAAGGCTTAAAGATGTTGTAGAGGTAGTATGGGGTGAGGGCAGGGAACGATTTGTAAAACAGGGATGAGGAACATCAATGGGTTGGGAGATGGGGAGCTGGGGAAGTGAGTAAGGAGAGGAGTACTGATGAACAGGGGTATTGGAGTTTTGGACGAGTTAGAGTTTGTCAAAGGTGGAGAACAGTAGGCCAACATTGAACCTAGAAGGTATGAAGGGTGAATGAGAGTTTCAATTATATTGAGAGTGAGGTAAGGATGGAGTCAGGCAATGTTACAGAGGTGAAAAAGGCAGTCCGTTTGATGGATAAGATGTACAGTTTGAAGCTCAGGCATCAAGGTTAGAAAAGAATTTGTTGTGTACGTAAATAAACAGACAAACTGAACTAGGAGTAAAGTAACTTAACTGTGTCCTTTATAGCAACAATCCAAAATGGCGTCCCAAACCAGCATGAACCAGAATGATTACAGCAACTGTGAATAGCTCCCGCAGGGTCCTAATGCCTGTCTAGTGAGCTGCAACAAACAAATAGAGTATGAACACAACATATTTCGCCCCTTTTGAAAGCACAGTCTATGAACAAAGTCCTTGAGATAGCCAGGCCATGTTCTGATACGCTGAGAACGGCGTGGAGTTTGCAGTGTTTGATCGAAGTTTTCGTTTGGGAAATAGAATGGTGCCCCTGTTCCATCCTGCTAGTCTGTTGGCCTGTGAGCTGGGATCAGTCTACGTTTGGGCGCTTAACTCTGACCCTACCTCCATTCTTCAGTTGGGGCTTTTGTGCGTGTCATTTTGTGTCAGTGTACGACTTCGCTTTTCATTGGTGTTCTGCAATCTGGGATGCGAGTGTGGTTATCTTCACGCTAGGTTTGGCTGGAGATTTGAGAATGTCCAGTAGCCAGCGAAGATTCCGCCCAATCATGAGCTTAGTGGGTGTCTTCCCTGTTACCGAATGTTTTGTTGAACGTTATGTGCCAAGAATGGTTTGAATCGCTTCGTTGAATGTTTGGTCTGCTACGAGGTTGGCTATCAAACCCTCTTTGATGACACGGTTGAATCGCTCAACACTTCCGTTGTTTTGAAGATTGTACCGAGCAGTAAGGCGATGCTCGATACCATGACGAGTGAGGAATTCTGTGAACTGGTCGGACACAAACTGTGGTCCATTTTCAGTGATTATGACCTTTGGGAGGCCCCACATCATGAACATACGCTGCAGAATAGTGACAATCGTTGATAAGGTCACTGAACTTGTTGTAGCGATTTCTGTAGATTTGGAATGCAGGTCATTTACTACAACAATGAAACGCTGGTGTTGTGGAGCTGCTTAAACTGGACCAAAGATATCCAACTGAAATTGTTGTCATGGTCTTTGTGGTCATGGAATGGGCTTCATTGGCGCTGGTCGGATGTTTGTGGCCTTTTCACTCAGACTGCATGCTTCACAGTGTGAGACGAACTCCTCGATGTGAGTGTCAATCCTAGGCCACCATACCGAATCGCGACATCTCTGCTTCATGTGGACAATGCCAGGGTGTCCATCATGAGCCAATGAGAGAACGCGCTGTTAAAGCAGCATAGGAATTACTGCTCTATCACCATGAGCTAGGCAGCCATCGTTCCAAATGGAAAATTCATCGCAAAGTCTGTGGAATGTTTTCAGCTCTTCCAGAATTTGCTTATGCCACTCAGTCTGGAGGAAGTGGCACATGTGCTGGAGCGTAGCATCACTCTGTGATTCGGTTTTGAGTTCGTCGCAGGAGACAAGGATTCTGGTGGACTGAGTAATGATCGACGTGACATATGTGTCGTCATCTGTGACCAAGTCAGCACCAGAGTCTGAAGCAGGTGTCGAGCGTCTGAGCATGTCAGCTACGTGGTTGTGACTGTCAGCGATGTACTGTACATCAAAAAGTTATACTGATGAAAGCGATCTGACCATTGACTGATTCGTAGTGGTCTGTGCCCAGATCCAATTGTAGCGAGTAATTTAGTTAATGTTCGGTGATCCATACGGAGGGTAAATTTCCTGCCCTAGAGGTAGATGTGCCAGTGTTCACATGCGTAGATGCAAGCGAGTGCTTCGCGTTCCCCTGTCGAGTATTTACAAATGAGAGTGTTCGAGTGGCGAAGGCGACTGGGCGTTCCAGGCCGTCAATCCATTCCGAGAGCACAGCACCCAAGTTGGTTCCTGATACATCCGTGGCGACGTACGTAGTAGCATTCAGATCAAAGTGTGCGAGGATAGGAGGGGATGTGATTTTTCTCCTTAAGCGTGGTGAATGCCTGAGCCTGGGAATCTGTCCATTCCCAAGGGACGCCCTGCACAACAACTTGTGAAGTGGTTCGGCAATGTGTGCATAGTGCGGGACGAACTTCAGATCGAAGTTGCAAGTGCTGAGGAATGATGAAAGTTCTTTGACGTTGGTAGCCTCCTGCATTTGCTGGATCGCGTTAATGTTGTCAAGCGTCGGCTTGACACCTTGTGCTGTGACTCTATAGCCCAGAAAGTTTATTTCTCCAGCAGCGAATGTACACTTATCGGCATTAAATGTAATGTTATGTGTAGCAAGTCAAGCCATAACTGCGTAAAGTCGCTGGTTATGTTCTTCCATTGTCCGTTCATGGACGATGATATCGTCAAGCAGATTGAGGGCTCCCTCTATACCTGCTAGCATAGTAGTGACAATCTTCTGAAATGCACGATAGTCCGTAGTGCATGCATCGATACTGATACAGACCATCATGCATCATGAATGCCATGGGCGATTTGCAGGTAACTGCGACACATGTCGGGTTTCGTAAAAACTATTGAGCCGTGGAATTTTGAAGACAGTTCGTCGATGGTAGGAAGAGAGTACTTGTCGGGGCTGATGGTCTTGTTGACCTCTTTCAGGCCAATGCATAGGCGGATCTCTCCATTTTTACATCGAGCAATGACCAAGTTCGAGATCCAGAGAGAGGAGTTGATGCTCTCAATAATTCCCTGAAATTCAAGTCATGTTAATTCTGTGGATACTTGGTCGCAAACCGTGAATGGGAGACAGCGAAGTTGCTGCGTAACCGGTTTGACAGAAAGGTCAATGCGGGAACGATGGCAGAATTTTGTTGTCACTTCAAACCCTGTGAAGATTGAGGGATACTGCATGTCAAAGTCCAACGTGTACACAGGTATGCCAGTTGAGTCGTAAAGTTTGAACTCAAGCTTGTCAAAAAAGTCAACACCCATGAGACTTCATCCCTTCGCAATGTGAATGGAGAAGTTCTCCAATGTTATGCCCTGGTAGTATATCGGGACAAATATGACCCCAAGTACCTCAAATTTGGAGTTGGAGTATGCATGTAGAGTGGGAGTTGCGGGCTGCGGTTGACAGTGCATAATAGACCAATATGTCGAGAAACCAACTAGGGGGGAAGCCATCTTAGACTGGGTGTTGTGGAATGAGAGAGGATCAATTAGCAATCTCATTGTGCGAGGCCCCTTGGGGAAGAGTGACCATAATATGGTGGAATTCTGCATTAGGATGGAGAATTAAACAGTTAATTCAGAGGCCATGGTCCAGAACTTAAAGAAGGGTAACTTTGAAGGTATGAGGCGTGAATTGGCTAGGCTAGATTGGCGAATGATACTTAAGGGGTTGACTGTGGATGGGCAATGGCAGACATTTAGAGACCGCATGGAGGAACTACAACAATTGTACATTCCTGTCTGGCGTAAAAATAAAAAAGGGAAGGTGGCTCAACCGTGGCTATCAAGGGAAATCAGGGATAGTATTAAAGCCAAGGAAGTGGCATACAAATTGGCCAGAAATAGCAGCGAACCCGGGGACTGGGAGAAATTTAGAACTCAGCAGAGGAGGACAAAGGGTTTGATTAGGGCAGGGAAAATGGAGTACGAGAAGAAGCTTGCAGGGAACATTAAGACGGATTGCAAAAGTTTCTATAGATATGTAAAGAGAAAAAGGTTAGTAAAGACAAACGTAGGTCCCCTGCAGTCAGAATCAGGGGAAGTCATAACGGGGAACAAAGAAATGGCAGACCAATTGAACAAGTACTTTGGTTCGGTATTCACTAAGGAGGACACAAACAACCTTCCGGATATAAAAGGGGTCAGAGGGTCTAGTAAGGAGGAGGAACTGAGGGAAATCCTTATTAGTCGGGAAATTGTGTTGCAGAAATTGATGGGATTGAAGGCCGATAAATCCCCAGGGCCTGATGGACTGCATCCCAGAGTACTTAAGGAGGTGGCCTTGGAAATAGCGGATGCATTGACTCTGGATCAATTCCTATCGAGTCGAGGGTAGCCAATGTAACCCCACTTTTTAAAAAAGGAGAGAGAAAACAGGAATTATAGACCGGTCAGCCTGACCTCAGTAGTGGGTAAAATGATGGAATCAATTATTAAGGATGTCATAGCAGCGCATTTGGAAAGAGATGACATGATAGGTCCAAGTCAGCATGGATTTGTGAAAGGGAAATCATGCTTGACAAATCTTCTGCAATTTTTTGAGGATGTTTCCAGTAGAGTGGACAAGGGAGAACCAGTTGATGTGGTATATTTGGACTTTCAGAAGGCTTTCGACAAGGTCCCACACAAGAGATTAATGTGCAAAGTTAAAGCACATCGGATTGGGGGTAGTGTGCTGACATGGATTGAGAACTGGTTGTCAGACAGGAAGCAAAGAGTAGGAGTAAATGGGGACTTTTCAGAATGGCAGGCAGTGACTAGTGGGGTACCGCAAGGTTCTGTGCTGGGGCCCCAGCTGTTTACACTGTACATTAATGATTTAGACGAGGGGATTAAATGTAGTATCTCCAAATTTGCGGATGACACTAAGTTGGGTGGTAGTGTGAGCTGCGAGGAGGATGCGATGAGGCTGCAGAGTGACTTGGATAGGTTAGGTGAGTGGGCAAATGCATGGCAGATGAAGTATAATGTGGATAAATGTGAGGTTATCCACTTTGGTGGTAAAAACAGAGAGACAGACTATTATCTGAACGGTGACTGACTAGGAAAAGGGGAGGTGCAACGAGACCTGGGTGTCATGGTACATCAGTCATTGAAGGTTGGCATGCAGTTACAGCAGGCGGTTAAGAAAGCAAATGGCATGTTGGCCTTCATAGCGAGGGGATTTGAGTACAGGGGCAGGGAGGTGTTACTACAGTTGTACAGGGCCTTGGTGAGGCCACACCTGGAATATTGTGTACAGTTTTGGTCTCCTAACTTGAGGAAGGACATTCTTGCTATTGAGGGAGTGCAGCGAAGGTTTACCAGACTGATTCCCGGGATGGCGGGACTGACCTATCAAGAAAGACTGGATCAACTGGGCTTGTATTCACTGGAGTTCAGAAGAATGAGAGGGGACCTCATAGAAACGTTTAAAATTCTGATGGGTTCAGACAGGTTAGATGCAGGAAGAATGTTCCCAATGTTGGGGAAGTCCAGAACCAGGGGTCACAATCTAAGGATAAGGGGTAAGCCATTTAGGACCGAGAGGAGGAGAAACTTCTTCACCCAGAGAGTGGTGAACCTGTGGAATTCTCTACCACAGAAAGTTGTTGAGGCCAATTCACTAAATATATTCAAGAAGGAGTTCGATGAAGTCCTTACTACTAGGGGAATCAAGGGGTATGGCGAGAAAGCAGGAATGGGGTACTGAAGTTGAATGTTCAGCCATGAACTCATTGAATGGCGGTGCAGGTTAGAATGGCCGAATGGCCTACTCCTGCACCTATTTTCTATGTTTCTATGTTTCTAAATGCATTTTGTACACAACCTCGCTCAATATGGAGACTTTGGCCCCTAGGTCAATGAGGAGGCAGCAGGGCGTACATCACAGTCCTTGAATTTGCCCAAACCGATTTGCAAAATGTCACTAATAGTGTAAACCATACTGGGTTCATCACGGTCAGGGTTGTCGAATATGCTACGATGAGTAACAGACACAAGCAAAATGGTTCATTTTACCACATGCACAGCATTTCTTCCCACGTGCAGGGCAGTTAGGACTCTTTGCTGAATGTGATTTGTCCCCACAGTTAAAGCTTTGGACATTAGGCCCGTGATCCATATTGGGTGGCTTATTACTAGCCCTGGCTCTCTGCATCTCGACAAACGCCTTGCACATGGGCTGTAGCTGAAATCTGCTGCACAGTGAGAGCAGGGGATCTGATCACTTTTGAATCAGAGTGCTGATTCGATTTGGATGGCCAAATTATTTGCTTTGTCCAATGTAATTTTGTCATCTTCCATTAGCAAGCATTCCCGAATATGGGGATCATTGGGCTAGACTTTTCACTTGGTGGCTAAGGCCGAAAAAAATGGGCCTTGTTCCAGTGATGTGGGACGTATCGCCCGTGCTGATCGCCAGCTCAAGGCCCATTTTTTTTTGTTGAGATTTTCCACTCGGCATTAGCCCAGTGATGTCAAATGAGCGATGTGATATCTCAGCGATCTCATGATCGCCCAAAGAAAACGGAAGTGAATGAAAAAAAAACCTTCCCTCGCAACGCATTACTGCGCATGTGCAGGTTGATTTTTTTTCAGGTTGATGCTCCTTCCCGCGTTTTGAGAGGTCAAGGGTCTTCACACATGCTCAGAAGCTCTGTGTGGGTCTGGGAGAGAGAGAGAGAGAGGAGAAAGGAAGCAGGTATTTTGACCAACTGTAAAAACAGATAAATTTAAGAATGGAGAGAGCTGCAGGAAAGCGAAGGGCCAAGCCCTTCAGCGAGGAGGCCAATGAGGCCCTAGTGAACAGTGTCAGCGCGAGGTGGGAGGATCTGACACTGATTCTTTTAAAACAATTCAGAACAGTTTATTAAACACACACACATGCACATCTATCAGCGGTCGTCAGCTATCCTATGAATCTTACTTCATTACAACAGATACAGTGTTACAATAATAATTTATAAAAAGGTACACGTTACTTTCCTCTGACTGGCTGGCCGAACACACAGCTTGCTGTTTCGGCTGGTCTTCAGCAGGAGGTCTGCCATGTGCTCAGGAAAGAAGGAGAGAGAGCCAACTGTGGCTTGAGTTTTTTTTATATCCCTTAAGTCCATTGTTCCTCTGAAAGCCTCAGGATTGGACCTTGGTTCCAGGGCAGTTATTTATTGGCTCTCCTCACTCATGTGTCTGCTGGACTGTCCCAGCCATCCCTTGATTAGGTTTAATGGCTTTCCAATTAACACAATACACAAACAGCATACTGGAAGTCTGTGAGCTTCCATTTTGAATCTTTCAAAACTGTCTTTTCGTATAGTCTACACTTTCAACATTTATACATACACTGAATCAATTTTATTACTGAGCACTTTTATTCTTACACTCTATCTCTCTCTCTCCCTCACACCCCCTCCCCTCTCTCCCTCCCCTTTTACCCCACTCCCTCCCTCACTCTCCCACACTCGCCCTCCTCTTCCTCACCCTCCCACCTTTCCTCCTTCTCTCCCACCCTCTCCCTCCCACCTTTTCCCTCCCCCTCCCTCCCACTCCTCCCTCTCTCTCCCTCCTTCTCTCCCCCTCCCTCCCTCCCTCCTTCTCTCCCCCTTCCTTCCTCCCTCCTTCTCTCCCCTTCCTCCCTCCCTCTTTCCCTCCTTCCTCTCTCTCCCTCCCTCCTCTCTCTCCCTCCCTCCTTCTCTCCCTCCCTCCCTCTCTCTCTCTCCTTCCCTACCTCTTTCCCTCCCACCTTCTCTCCCCCCTCCCTCCCTCTCTCTCTCCCTCCCTCCCTCTTTCCCTCCCTCCTTCTCTCTCCCTCCCTCCCTCCTTCTCTCCCCCTCCCTCCTATCTCTCCCTCCCTCCTTCTCTCCCTCCCTCCCCCTCTCTCTCCCTCCCTCTCTCTCTCCCTTCCTTCCTCTTTCCCTCCCTCCTTCTCTCCCCCTCTCTCCCTCCCTCTCTCTCCCTCCCTCCCTCTTTCCCTTCCTCCTTCTCTCCCACTCCCTCTCTCTCCCCCTCCACCCCCTCTCTCCTCCCTCCCTCTTTGGATGCAATCTACAAAGGACAAATAATGAGGAAAAAAAACTACTGTATAGCTGCTGACATTTTACTTGAAAAATAATTGGCATTAATAATAAGTTTTGATGGCATAACTATTAGATATGTGGTGCTTTAATGCACAGAACCATCACATTGAAAGGGAGACAGCCATTGGAAGCTTGCACATGCTACTTTAAAAATACTAATAAAATTACTTTAGTTACACTTTGAGTGGTTTCCTGTGGATCATAAAAATAAGGTGGTGGTGCCATCAAAGTTGGGTTAAATCACAGACCTCAATCTAACAAAGTTCTGTAAAAAGTAACAGAAATATACAATCATGTCCACTCATTTTTGGGATAAACAAAATCATAGATTTCAATTCCCAAAACTCAAGTACAAATGGGGCTAGATTTTTGGCTTCATTGTCGGCGATATTCTCGGCGGTACAGCTGGTTATCCACCCAGCGAAAGCTTCCACGTAAGTTTTTCAGTGTTATCACCCACATCTGAACTTGCCCGCCGGGACCAAACCGCCCATGTGCAATGCCGAAAACAAATGCCAGGGCGTAAAGTTGGCCTCAACCGCCGACATCCAGGCTGGTAAGGGGGGAACCCAACGAAGAAAGGTCCTTTATTTTTTTTTAATTTTAAAATGCCGATCAGGTTTAAAACTGCCTTGGGAATGCTTTGTACATTTTAAATTTTTTTTTAATGATAATTGATAATTAAAAAAAAAATTTTTCCCACCCACCTTTTCCTGGGCAACGGAAGTATTGAGTGTTTTAACTGTGTCATCAAAGAGGATTTGAAAGGCAACCGCGCAGCAGGCCAAATATTCGGTGAAGCCCAACTACAGCCTCGGACTAAATTTTAGTACTTAACATCCATTCCGGTAACGACCGCCCATGTTGCTAACATTCCACTTACAGGCCGAGAAAAATGCTGAAAAATAGTGTTCTCGCCGGGCGATTAGTTTTATTTACGTTAAAACTAAAAATGGAAATTCTCGCCAGCTTTTCTCGCCAAACGATAATGGTTCTTCTCAGCGGGCAATCGGGCATTGAGGGCCTTTAGGGAAAGTCTAGCCCATAGGGTATGAACACAACATAGTTCACCCCTTTTTAAAACCACAGTCTATGTACAGACAAAGTCATTGAGATAGCCAGGTTATGTTCTGATGTTCTGATGTGCTGAGAACGGCGTGGAACTTGCGGTGTTTGATTGAGGTTATCAGTTGGGAAACTGAACGGTGCCTCTGTTCCATCCTGCCAGTCTGTTGACCTGTGAGTTGGGATCAGTCTACGAGGGTTCCATCGAGTTCCATCATCGAGCTTGCAGGTGTGAGAGATGAACTTTCGTCTGATCTGTTTTGGAGGTGAAAGTGAAGATGCGAGCTTATGACTACGGCTTGGGCCCTTAACTCTGACCCAATCTCCGTTCTTCAGTTGGGGCTTTTGAGCGTGTCATTTTGTATCAGTGTACGACTTCGCTTTTCATTGGCGTTCTGAAATCTAGGATGCGAGTATGGTTATCTTTGCACTTGGTTTGGCTGGAGGTTTGCGAATGTCCAGTAGCCAGCGAAGATTCCGCCCAATCATGAGTTCAGCGGGTGTCTTCCCCCTTAGCGAGTGCTTTGCCGAACAGTATGTGCGGAAAATGGTTTGAACTGCTTCATCGAATGTTTGGCCTGCTGCGTGGTTGCCTTTCAAATCCTCTTTGATGACGCAGTTAAAACGCTCAATACTTCCGTTGCTTTGAGGATTGTACCGAGCAGTAAGGCACTGCTCAATAGCATGACGAATGAGGAAATCTGCGAACTGGTTGGACACAAACTGTGGTCCATTGTCGGTGATTTTGACTCTGGGTTGCCCCACTTCGTGAATATATACTGCAGATTAGTGACGATCGTTGATGAGATCACTGAACTTGTAGCGATTTCAGGCCATTTGGAATGCAGGTCATGTACTAAAACAAGGAACCGCTGGTGCTGTGGAGCTGCTTAAACTGGACCGAAGATATCCAACTGAAGTTGTTGCCATGGTCTTTGTGGCCATGGAATGGGCTTCATTGGCACTGATCAGATGTTTATGGCCTCTTCGCTCAGACTGCATGCTTTGCCATGTGAGACGAACTCCTCGATGCGAGTGGCAATTGCAGGCCATCATACTGAATCACAACATCTCTGCTTCATGCGGACAATGCCAGGGTGTCCATCGTGTGCCAATGAGAGAACGCGCTGTTGAAGTGACTCGGGAATTATTGCTCTATCACCATGAGCTAGGCAGCCATTGTTCCAAATGGAAAATTCATCGCAATGTTTGTGGAAGGTTTTCGGCTCTTCCGGAATTTGCTTAGGCCACACCATCTGGAGGAAGTGGCACACTTACTGGAGCATAGCATTACTCTGTGATTCGGTTGAGTTTGTTGCAGGAGACAAGGTTTGTGATGGACTGTGAGATGATCGACGTGACATATGTGTCATCATCTGTGAACAAGTCAGCACCAGAGTCCGAAACAGGTGTCGAGCAGCTGAGCATGTCAGCTATGTGGTTGCGACTGCCAGTGATGTACTGTACATCAAAGTTATACTGATGAAGGCGATCTGACCATCAGCTGATTCGTAGTGGTCTGTGCCCAGATCCAGTTGTAGTTAACGCTTGGTGATCCGTACAGAGGGTAAATTTATGCCCTAGAGGTAGATGTGCCAGTGTTCACATATGTAGATGCAAGCGAGTGCTTCACGGTCTCCTGTAGAGTATTTACATTCTGCAGACAAGAGCGTGCGAGAGGCGAAAGCGACTGGGCGTTCCAGGCCGTCAATCCATTGCGAAAGCACAGCACCCGTGGTGGTTCCCGATGCATCCGTGGTGACGTACATAGTGGCATTCGGATCAAAGTGCGCAAGTGGTTTTCTCCTTAAGTGTGGTGAATGCCTGAGCCTGGGAATCTGTCTATTCCCAAGGGACGCCCTGCACAGAAACTTGCGAAGTGGTTCGGTAATGTGTGCATAGTGCGGGACGAACTTCAGATAGAAGTTCTTTGACGTTGGTAGCCTCCTGCATTTGCTTGATTTCGTCAATGTTGTCAAGCGTCGGCTTGTCACCCTGTGCTGTGACTCTGTAGCCCAGATAGTTTATTTCTCCAGCAGCGAATGTACACTTATAGGCATTAAGTGTAATGTTATGTGTAGCAAGTCTCGCCATAACTGTGTGAAGTAATTGGTTATGTTCTTCCATTGTCCATCCATGGACAATGATATCATCAAGCAGATTGAGGGCTCCCTTTATACCTGCTCGCATAGTAGTGACAATCTTCTGAAATGCACTCGGTGCAGAAGATAGTCCATAGGGCATGCATCGATATTGATACAGACCATCATGCATTGTGAATGCCGTGAGTGGTTTGCTGTCCTCCGCAAGGGGTATTTACAGGTAACTGCGGTGCATGTCGAGTTTCTGAAGAACTGTTGAGCCGTGGAATTCTGAAGATAGTTCGTCTAACATAGAAACATAGAAACATAGAAACATAGAAAATAGGTGCATGAGTAGGCCATTCGGCCCTTCTAGCCTGCACCGCCATTCAATGAGTTCATGGCTGAACATGCAACTTCAGTACCCCATTCCTGCTTTCTCACCATACCCCTTGATTCCCCTAGTAGTAAGGACTTCATCTAACTCCTTTTTGAATATATTTAGTGAATTGGTAGAAAGAAGGTACTTGTCGGTGCTGATGCCCTTTTTGACCTCTTTCAGGTCGATGCATAGGCGGAGCTCCCCATTTTTATGTCAAACAATGACTAAGGTCAAGGTCCAGGGTGAGGAGCTGATGCTCTCAATGATTCACTGAGATTTGAGTCGAGTTAATTCTGCGGATAATTGGTCGCAAACCGCAAATGGGAGACAACAAAGTCACTGCGTAACCGGTTTGATGGAAGGGTCAATGAGGGGACCGTGGCAGAATTTTGTTGTCACTCCAAACCCTGTGAAGATACTGTTTGTCAAAGTCCACCATGTACACTGGTGTGCCGGTTGGGTCGTAAATTTGAACACAAGCTTGTCAAAAAGGTCAACGCCCATGAGGCTTCGTCCCTTCGTGACATGAAAGGAAAAGTTCTCCAATGTTATGTCCTTGTAGTATATTGGGACAGATATGACCCCAAGCACCTCAATTTTGGAGTCGAAGTACGCATGTTGAATGGAAGTTGCGGGCTGCAGTTGACAGTGCGTGAAGTGGGTTTTGTACACATCCTCGCTCATTATGGAGACGTTGGCTCCAAGGTCACTGAGGAGACAGATGGGCGTTCCGCCAATATTTACATCACAGTCCTTGAATTTGTCCAAATCGATGAGCGAAATGTCACTAATGGTGTAACCCATACTGGGTTCATCACTATCGGGATTGTCCACATGTCGAATATGCTGCGATGGGCAACAGACACTAGCAAAATGGCTAATTTTACCATTGCAGAGCATTTCTTCCCAAGTGGACAGCAGTTAGGACTCTTTGCTCAGTGTGACTTGCCCCCACAGTTAAAGCATTAGAAGTTAAGCCCACGATCTGTAGAGGGTGGCTAATTACTTGCCCTGCATCTCTGCTGTGATTTCCGCTTTGGACGAACGCCTTGAACATGGGCTGTAGCTGAAGTCTGCTGCACATGGAGAGCAGGGGATATGATCGCATTTGAATCGGAAAGCGCTGATTCGATTTGGATGGCCAAATGAGTTACTTTGTCTAATGTCAATTTATCATCCTCCATTAGCAAGCGTTCCCGAATGCAGGGGATCATTGTTTTCTCAATAATTGGATCCCAGATCATTTCCTCTGTGGGTGCTCCAAAGTTACATGTAGCGACTAGTTTAGTTAATTAAACAATATACTGTTTGATTGGTTCACCATTCCCTTGCCCCCTTTTACGAAATTGGTATCTCTCCATCACGATACTTTTCTTTGGCCCAAAATAGTTCTTTAGAGTGCTTCCCGTTTTGGTGTAGGACACCGTGTCTTCGATTAGGCCAAAGGTGCGTTGGCCTTCAGTGCCAAGGCAATGGATAAGTATTGCATGGCGGTGAGCTGGTGTTACGTTGTCGGCATCTTACCCACTCGCCATGATGTAGGTAGAAAAACTTTTTATGCAACTCGGCACAGAATTGGAGGGTCCCCAGGTGTGGAGAGGAAAGGCAGGAGGGTAGGGAGTTAATTTGAATCATCCTCGTCGCCAAATTATGTTGTGTATACGTAAATAACTATAAACTGAGCCAGGAGAAATGTAACTTAACTGAGCTTTTATGCAACCCAAAATGGTGTCCCCAAACTGGCATGAACCAGCATGAGTACAGCAAATGTAAATAGCTCCCGCAGGGTCCTAATGCCCGTCCAATGAGCTGTAATAAACAAATAGAGTTTAAACACAAGGCACAGGGAGTAAGGCACAGACAAAGGCAGAGACAAAGACAGGGAGTGACACAGGGAGCAATACAGGGAGCAATACAGGGAGACGAACAGCAAAATGTGGCCAGAGGGAGAAGATGCCACAGGGCTGGCACCAGGAGGCCTTACGCTCCCAGGGTTTTCTGGCACAGTTCTCCTACATCAATTTCACTGAGGAACAGTGAGTGCGAAGGCAACCCTTCAGCAAGGACATGGTCACAAATCTCTGCCATCTGTCGCAACCAGACCTCGAGCCTCAGACCAGGGCGAGGACAACTCTCTCAGTGGCAGTCAAGGTCACCATCGTGCTCAATTTCTCCGCCAATGGATCCTTCCAGGGAGCGACAGGAGACATCTCCAACACCTCCCAGTTTACCATCCATCGCTCCACCCGTGAGAACATAAGAATTTGAATTTGGAGCAGTAGGCCATTTGACCCCTCGAGCCTACTCCGCCATTCAATAAGATCATGTCTGATCTGATCATGGACTTAGCTCCGCTTCCCTGCCCACTCCCCATAAACCTTCACTCCCATTTCGCTCAAAAATCTCTCTATCTCCACCTTAAATATATTCAATGACCCTGCCTCCATAGCTCTCTGGGGCAGAGAATTCCACAGATTTACGACTCTCAGAAGAAATTCCTCCTCATCTCAGTTCTAAATGGGCGACCCCTTATTCTTAAACTGTGCCCCTAGTTCTAGATTCCCCCACGAGTGGAAACATCCTCTCTGCAACTACTTTGTCCAGCCCCCTCAGTACTTTATATGTTTCAATAAGCTCACATCTCATTCTTCTAAACTCCAATGAGTATAAGCCCAACCTGCTCATCCTTTCTTCATAAGCCAACCCCTTCATATCCAGAATCAACCTACTTAACCTTCTCTGAACTGCCTCCAATGCAAGTATATCCTTGCTCTGTACAGAAGGAGGAGGAACTACATCTCCTTCCCCATGACCAGAGAGAAGCAGCGCAAGCATGCATGTGGCTTCGTCAGGATAGTGGACTTCCCCATGGTGCAGGGTGCCATTGACTGCACCCCAGCCACTTTGCAGGCACCACATCACAATCCTGTCAGCTTCTGTAATCGCAAAGGCAGCTGAATGTGCAGCTTGTCTGTGACCACACATCATCAATGCCGGCTAATCTGGCAGCAGCCACGATAACTTCATCCTGCGCCAGCTCTTCTCCAGCCACCAAATCAAGTTCGCAGCTGGCCGCTCGGAAACAAGGGCTATTCACGATCCACCTGGCTCATGACTACTCCTCCGCAGCCCCACAGCTCCTGCCCAGCACTCATACAATGAGAGCCATGCCGCCACCAGGAATATAATTGAGCAGACCATGAAGCAATGGTTCTGCTGCCTTGACCACTCAGGAGGAGTCCTCCAGTATTTGCCTGAGAGTGTATCCCTATTTGTCTTATCTGCTGCATGCTGCACAACCTCACCATCATGATGGCACAGCCATTGCCACCAGGCTTAGCCGCACCACCTGAGGAGGACGAGGAGGAAGAGGAGCAGTAGAAGGAGCAGAAGTGGGAGGAGGAACAGGAACAGCAACAGCAGCAATGGAGGAGGCAGCGAGGCCATCGTGATTGTGCAAGGGAAGTCCGCGACTGTCTCATCAGAGTTCTGTTCCAGTGAATTCCATCCATTTCCCGATTCCCCTGGATGTTCCCATGACCACATCCATTTTCCCTTCCATTCCAAAGCCCCAAAACTGAAATGAGACAATAGCAAAGATTAAATATTCCAATCAAAATTTATATCATAACAACAAAGGCTATCATAATGTATTTACTAATCACCCTTGTGCATTTCCTTATATCCTCTCAAGTGCTCCTCCGCAGTGCGCCCCCTGTGGCTCAACGTGGCTGGTGGAAAGCTGCTGTGTGTCAGGGCCAGAGACTACAGCTGGCCTTGCAGGACACCCTCGATAAGTTCTGGGCCTGGAAGGCTCGGCTGTAGGCTGCACCATCTCAGCCTGGGCAGTGGCAGCCTGGGCTTGCTGGGTGATGGCCAGCAACAAGTGCAATGGCAGAGTAGCATGCTGGAATGCTGTCATCCTGAGAGAGGACAGCAAGTTCATGCTCCACTGACCCACTGCCACTCCACCGGGGCAACATCTCAGCATCCCCAGCAATCTGCCGGAGCACAGTTTGGTGGACTGCTGAAAAACTGTGAGATCGCCGGTGGACTGTGGTGGACCAATGATGACGGCAGCAGTAAGATCATGCATGGCATCCAGCTGAGACTGCATGAGAGCAGTCTGAGTCGCGATGCCAGCACTCACTGACGCAAAACGACACCAGAACTTTGCGTGGCATCAGCCTGAGACTGCATGACAGCAGTCTGAGTTTCAATGCCAACAACAAGATGTTGAGTTGCTGCCACCTGTGCTGCAATGGAAGCTGTCACATCGGCCATGATACACGTCATGAGGTTTGGATCCATGTGGTCTCTCTGCGAGTCCACCATCATCTGCAGACTGGCAATGATAGGTTCCATGATGTGCGCAGCGCTCTCTGCAATGTTGGAGCTGGACTCCTCCATGCTCCGTACCACTACCGAGAGCCTCTCGAACACCCTTGCCATTGCATCTATGCTGTCAGAGTGCATGGCCATCCCCATTTGTGTGATTGCTTCCCCATCGAGGTCCTCATCTGAGTCCTGAGGAGCAGAACTCACACGTGAACTTACCCTCCGGGGAGATGGCTCTCAAGCTTCCCTTTCCCCTTAGCCTTACTGCAGCCCGCTAGACCCCAGTGCATTACCCAGTGACGACCCGTCTACTAAGCTAATCTCTAATAAACGTGTAGTGCTAGACTCTGAACCGCTGCTTGCAATGATGCAGTGCCTGGCCCCTCCTCCTACTTTACATCTCCCTCCACAATGAGTTGGGGGCGGGGGGGCTCAGGTGTGGGATGGATGGCTTCTGTCTGTTTATCTGAAAGCATAAATGTCACTAGACTCACATTAACATGAGGGCAGTGGGGGAGGAATGGAGCAAAATGTGCAGACACTATCAGGAGCTGGAAAGTGATAAACCGTGCTGGTGTGGGAGGGGGGAAGTGGTATGAGAGAAGGATAGGGGATTGGAAACTGATAAAGCATGCTGGTGTGGGGGGAGGGTGGGGAATTTTATGAAATAAGGAGAGGGGATTGGAAAGCGATAAAGCATGATGGTGTGTGTGGGGGTGGCGGGGGGGAGCAGTAGTAGGAGAAAAGGAGAGGGGATAAAGATACCGTTGTTGCTCCCAGTGGGGTCAACATCTCCGCTGACCACAGCACCCACCAGCAGGCTCAAATGACCGAAGCTGCAGCTCAGTCAGAGAGGGCACGCAGGCCAGGTTCCCCTCCTCCATCCTCTGCTGTTCCCATTTGTTATGTATCATCTTGGCCAGCAAAAGAAACAAACTTGTGTGTGTTGTGTATAGAAGATCTCCATGAGGCTGAGTACTGTGAGCTAAACTTAGTGTGACCTCAGTCTTCTTTATTACAACTCCAGAGTGCCTCAACAACATGGCAGCCAACCTTTTATACTGGCCCTGCACGTGTGTCCAAGTGACCATTAGGACTCCAACAGTCGTGCCCTCTGGTGGCAAGTATCACATAGTTACATACATAACATCACTTCCCCCAAAGTCTTTGGTATATGTTATTTTCAAGTTGAGGCAATCCGGAGCCCTTCGCTCCCTGGTTGATCATCTAAGTTCAAACCCTGGCTTGTGTGAGTTGACCGGACCATTGCTGCACTGCACCGCGGCTGGCCTGACTGGACTGTCAGGAATGGTGGGTTCATCCTCGTGATTGACAGCGAGGTCGATTGCTGGTTGGGTGTGTGTTGGTGGATTGTCGATGGTGATGTCCTCTTAAAGTTGTTCCTGGTTGTCAGTAAATCGCAATTTGGTCTGATCTAAATGCTTCCTGCACGTTTGACCATTTAACAGTTTAATTATAAATACCCTATTCGCTTCCTTGGCCAAAATGGTGCCAGCAACCCACTTAGGACCATGACCGTAATTCAGGACAAACACAGGGTCGTTAACATCAGTGTCACGTGAAACAGCCGCGCGATCGTGGTACATGTTCTGCCAGTGTCGCCGGGTTTCCATGTGATCATTTAGATCTGGGTGGACTCGGGAGAGCATGGTTTTGAGGGCTCTCTTCATTAACAATTCTGCCAGGGGAACCCCGGTAAGCGAGTGGGGTTGCGTCCAGTAACTGAACAGAATGCGAGACAAGCGGGTCTGCAGGGAGCCGTCCGTCATGCGTTTCATGCTTTGCTTGATTGTTTGGACTGCCCACTCCGCTTGACAGTTAGACGCGGGCTTAAATGGAGCAGACCTGACATGCTTGATGCCATTGCGGGTCATAAACTCGTTGAATTCCGAGCTGGTGAAACACGGTCCATTGTCACTGACAAGGACGTCGGGCAAGCCATGGGTGGCGAACATGGCCCGGAGGGTTTCAATGGTGGCTGTGGACGTGCTGCATGACATGATTATGCATTCAATCCATTTGGAGTAAGCGTCCACAACTACTGAAAGCATCTTTCCTAGAAAGGGGCCGGCAAAATCTACGTGGATCCTGGACCACGGTTTGGAGGGCCATGACCACAGACTCAGTGAAGCCTCCCTTGGTGCATTGCTCAGTTGCGAGCAAGTGTTGCACTAATGCACGCATGACTCCAAGTCCGAGTCAATGCCGAGCCACCAAACATGCGACCTGGCAATTGTCTTCATCATGACAATGCCTGGGTGGGTACTGTGTAAGTACTGTGTAGGTCGCGTATAAACATTTCCCTGCCTTTTTTTGGCAAAACCACATGATTACCCCATAAGAGACAATCCGACTAGATGGACATTTCATCTTTGCATCGGTGAAACGGCTTAATTTCGTCTTACATTTCCCCGGGAATGGCCGACTAGTTCCCATTTAGGATGCAACTCTTTACTAATGATAGCACAGGATCTTGGCTGGTCCAAGTCCTGATCTGGCGAGCTGTGACGGATGACCGCTCGCTCTTAAAAGTATCCATGACCAGTAGCAAGTCTGCGGGCTGAGCCATTTCAACCCCAGTGGTGGGTAATGGTAGCTGGCTGAGAGCATCGGTACAGTTTTCAGTGCCTGGTCTGTGGCGTATAACATAGTCATAAGCGGATAATTTTGGTGCCCATCTTTGGATGCGGGACGAAGCATTGGTATTTATACCTTTGCTCTCTGAAAACAGCAAAATGAGCGGCTTGTCCAAATAGGTATTGATGCATTTTCTTAACCCCATATACACATGTAACGCCTCTTTCTCGACTATACTATCGGCTCTCTCAACCTTAGACAGACTTCTAGACGCATATGCAACATGTTGGAGGTTGCCCGATATATTGGCATGCTGTAATACACAGCCAACCCCGTAAAATGAGTCATCACAAGCTAACACTAAATGTTCATATGGGCCATAGTGTACAAGTAACTTATTTAAACATAGCAGGTTCCTGGCCTTCTCAAAGGCTGTGTCTTGAGATTTGCCCCAAACCCAGTCATCACCCTTAGGTAGCAACATGTGCAAAGGCTCTAACAATGTGCTCAACCTGGGTAGAAAGTTATCGAAATAGTTGAAGAGTCCCAGGAACAAATGCAGCTCCCTCACATTCTGTGGTCTGGGTGCATTCGCGATGGCCTCTGTCTTTGAGTCCGTGGGCCTGATGCCGTCTGCTGCAATCTTTCTCCCCAAACATTTGACTTCTGGCGCCAGGAAAACACACTTGGAGCATTTCAGCCTGAGTCACACTCTGTCTAGATGAGTTAGAATCTCTTCCAGGTTGTGTAGATGTTCGATGGTGTTACAATCAGTGATCAGGATGTCGTCTTGAAACAAAACGGTGCGTGGAACTGATTTCAGCAAACTCTCCATGTTTCTCTGGAAAATGGCTGCAGCTGAGTGAATCCCAAAAGGGCATCTGTGGTATATAAACAGCCCTTTGTATGTGTTGATGCACTTCAGTCTTTTAGAAGATTCAGCCAGCTCCTGTGTCATGTAGGTGGCGGTTAGGTCCAACTTGGTGAACAACTTCCCCCCTGCTAACGTTGTGAACAGGTCATCTGCCTAGGGCAGCGGGTACTGGTCCTGTAGTGAGATTTGGTTAATCGTTACCTTGTAGTCTCCACAGATTCTGACCATTTCATCGCTTTTCAACATCGAAACAATCGGACTGGCCCACTCGTTGAACTCGATTGCCGATATGATTCCTTCACGTTGGAGTCTGTCCAGTTCGATCTCGACTTTCTCCCTCATCAAGTACGGAACAGCCCAAGCCTTGTGATGGATGGGCCATGCATCGGGGCCTAGATGGATCTGTACCTTGGCATCTGTGAAGTTGCTGATGCGTGGTTTGAATAGTGAGGGAAACTTGTTCAGCACTTGAGCACATGAGGCGTCATCCACTGAAGATAGTGCTTTGATGTCGTTCCAATTCTATCTAATCTTTTCTAGCCAGCTTCTGCCAAACAGCGTTGGGCCATTGCCTGGAATAATCCACAATGATAGGTCAGGCATAGCTCCATCATACGATACCTTCACTGCCGCACTTCCAATGACTGGTATAAGCTCTTTGGTGTAGGTTCACAGCTTTGCATTAATCGGGCTCAGTTTGGGCCTTTGTGCTTTATTGCCCCACAGTTTCTCGAAAGCCTTCTGGCTCATTATTGACTGACTCACACCCGTGTCCAACTCCATGGATACTGGAATGCCATTTAATTTGACTTTCAGCATTATAGGTGGGCTCTTGGTGGTGAAGGTATGTACCCCATACACTTCTTCCTCGGGTTGAGTTGCCCGTGCTGCATGATCCGCGCCGGATTGATTATCCTTTGCCATGTGATATGTCGCAGCACGTTTGTACATTGGCTGGAGGTGCCCCATAGTTGCGCAGCCTTTGCACACATGGTGCTTGAATCGACATTGATGGGCCCGATGATTACCCCCGCAGCGCCAACACGATGCTAATGGATTCACATTCATCCCCAGTGGTGGACTCTGAGTCATCACAGGTCTTGCAGCTACAGACGTGTAGGCCCTGCCATATGCAGTTCAGCCTGCTAACGACATCATTTTATGCATAGTACTTGCCGGTGAGTGTCGACGTTGAGAAGATATTTGTTTAGTGTTATTGTCCGTGGCCATGCATGCCTAGGTAATCGCAATGGCCGTGCTCAGGTCTAGGGTTTCGGCAGCCAGCAGCTTTCAAAGAATGACCTTTTAGCTGTTGCCCAGCATGAAAAAGTCCCACAGCATTTGCCCCAACGCAGCTCCAAAATCGCAAGGTCCCGCGAGGCGTCTCAGGTCAGCGACATAATCCGCCATGTCCTAGCCCCTGGAGTGATGGTGCATGTAAAAAAGACATCTGGCCATGAGGATACTCTCCTTCGGCTTCAGTTGGTCCTGAACCAGCATGCACAACTCTGTATATTCCTTCTCCGTTGGTTTTGTCGGTGTGAGCAGATTCTTGCTGAGGCCGTATATTTTAGGCCCACAGACGGTGAGGAGAACCGCCCTGCGCTTGGCCGCGTTAGTGTCTCCTTCCAGCTCGTTGGCCACGAAGTACTGGTCGAGACGCTCGACGAAGGCTTCCCAATTAACACCCTCTACAAATCTCTGTAATATTCCAACGGCATCCATGGTTGTGTGAAGCTTCGTATTCTGTTATTCGTCGCCAATTATTGTGTTTAGAAGAACTCCACGAGGCTGAGTACTGTGAGCTAAACTTAGTATGACCTTAGTCTTCTTTATTACAACTCCAGAGTGCCTAAACAACATGGCAGCCAACCTTTTATACTGGCCCTGCACATGTGTGCAGGTGACCATTAGGACTTCAAACTGTCGCGCCCTCTGGTGGCAAGTATTACATAGTTACATACATAACAGTGTGAGTAAGAGTCCAACAAGGTTTGTGGAAGATATGCCTGACATGGTTGAATAGCTGTGAATGTAGGCAAGGCATGAGATGAGGTTGTGAGTGTGAGTATCTGCAGATGCTTGGTGGTTGAGGGATGGGGAAGTGGTGGTTAGCACAGTGTGCACAGACAAAGGTTCAGAGGCTGGTGTGGAGGAGGTGTGGAAGCTTGTACTCACGTTCACCACCCGACATAGTTCGTTGAATTTCTTGAGGCACTGAGTGAGGCTTTTCGACACCACCGTGCTGGCCGACACATCCTGGGATACCTCTTGCCACATGGCATCGAAAACCTGCGGTGATGGCCGCCTTCCTGAGGCAGGGAACACCGAGGCCCTCCTGGTCTCTAGTGTCCCCACCAATGCCTCCAGAGCCACATTGCTGAATCTCGTGGCCCTCTCCATTGAAGTGGGATTTCCAGCAGCCAATTCAGTTCTTTCCTGAACTCCAGAGATGAGTGAATGATTTCAGCAATGCTGAAAACGAGCATCAACAGGTTCAAATGAACACCCCTTTAAGAGCCAGAAGGAGCTGGAGTTAAGGATTGTAGGCTAATTGATGAATGGAACTCAGCTGAAAATTGGGTATGTGTCTGTGAATAGCGCCCCTCAGCAGTGCCCAGCTGAGGCCATTAGCTCCTCATATACCGCCGCCTCCCCCCACCCGCTGCCCTCACTCCTGGGGCGAGAACGCCCAGTTTGCCATTATTTGGCAAAACATCTCGCCGAGCGCTGAAATTCCTCAGAGTAAAAAATTATTGCCCCACACAGGGCACTGCCAAATTTTGCCTCCAAATGCTTTAATTTTTCTCTTCCTCTTTTTTCTTTCATCCTATTGTGTCTTCCTTTCCTCATCTCTTTTTCTGTTTTATTTTCAGTATTTTAACCTTGAAGTTCTCCCTTATATTATTTATTTGAAGTCTTATTTTACATTATTTCTTTGTATAAAAATGTAATCCTACTTTTTCCTGTGTGTCCATGGACCTGACCTTAATTCCTGAACCAGTGAAATTCGAATACTGGATGAAACACAGCAGTAAAAAAAATGTATAATTAATCAAGTGCTGGGCTATTAAAGATCTGGTAATGTCATGGAAGTCATAATTTTAAACTAATTACATTTTTTTATGCCATGCCAAATAATCCAAGTACCCAGTGTTGTCTCGTTAACAGTGCCTTAAAGGTTAAAGGTTGCTGGAAGGTATACAAAAAGATCATAAACATTATTTTTTAATACAATCGAACCTGAGTCAGTTGAAGGGTGACTGGTCATTTGCTTTCATTCCTTTCTGCCCGTTTTCTTCCTTCCTTTCCTTAATGATTGGTACAGTTCTAGTGGTGCCACCCACCCCCTGGTTCCTCAGCATAATGCACTTCTTCATAAGCAAATCCAGACATTAAAGGCCTCAAATTACATGACTCCACTCCCAGTGCTTCGCCTTGCTGAACAGACATGCAGATTGGAGAATCAGTCACAGAATTAGCTCACTATATTGATGATGTTCCAGATTTTCTATCCATTGATTTTAATGGATTTGGTCTCCATATTTAAGGAAGGATATACTTACATAGGAGGCAGTTCAGCGAAGGTTCACTAGGTTGATTCCGGAGTTGAGAGGGTTGACTTATGAAGATAGGTTGAGCAGTTTGGGACTCTACTCATTGGAGTTCAGAAGAATGAGAGGTGACCTTATTAAAACATATAAGATAATGAGGGGGCTCGACAAGGTGGATGCAGAGAGGATATTTCCATTCATAGGGGAAACTAAAATTAGGGAACATAGTCTCAGAATAAGGGGCCGCCCATTTAAAACTGAGATGAAGAGAAATTTCTTCTCGCAGAGGGTTGTAAATCTGTGGAATTATCTTCCCCTGGACACTAAAGCCCTAAAATTACATGACTCCACTCCCAGTGTTTCGCCTTGCTGAACAGTCATGCAGATTGGAGAATCAGTCACAGAGTTAGCTCACTATATTGATGATGTTCCAGATTTTCTATCCATTGAATATATTTAAGGCGGAGATAGACAGATTTTTGAGTGATAAGGGAGTAAAGGATTATGGGGAGCGGGCAGAGAAGTGGAGCTGAGTCCATGATCAGATCACCCATGATCTTATTGAATGGCGGAGCAGGCTCAAGGGGCCAAATGGCCAACTCCTGCTCCTATTTCTTATGTTCTTATGTTCTTAATGCCAGCATATCAGAATTTTCATATATCAGATGTCCATTCTTCAATCAGCACTCCCATCGAGCAAGGAGTGGAGTGCATAATTTTCGGACTTGAGTGAATCCAATCTTATGAGGTCACTGGATAGCATTTAAGAGTGTAAGTAATGGTTGATTTTTTACCTTCATTAACCTAAAAAGAGTGAGACCAGTTGTGGCCCCTCTACCACAATCTGGCTGAGGTCAGTTAACCCAGCATAGCCAAGCGATCAACCTGGAATCTTAATGTTCTATATGGCTCTGTTCTACAAAGCTAATCCAGTTGATCAGATCATTTCCAATAATGTGATGTAAGCAGGTTGCAGATCTTTTACTTTTGAAAGTGCATAAGAAATTTAAGAGGTGAAATTCCTTTGCACCCCTTTTGGGGCAGTAACATCCAGGAGGCGGGACATTTTGCGCCAGGCGAGAAGGAAGTGGAGCACAAAATCATGCGCTCCACTTCCTTTCTGGGGCGGTAGTGGGGCGGACGGGTCGGGAGCGGGATGCGGCGCTACGCACTGGGCCGCATAGCACTGGTGCTTAGGAGCGGCTCTTTCCTTCATTAAATGGAAGGGCCCAAGCTGCAAACTCTGCAGTGAATAAATGGGCCTCGATGGACTACCGGGGAGTGGGGCTACCATGCCAACAGCCAGGCGCTCAAGCAGAGTGCCGGGCTGACCGATCATGGCATGGACCCCGCGATCGAAGCACCAACAGAGTGCAGAAGAAAGTCGGGAGATTTTTTTTTCAATGACCGCCACCTCTCCTTTAAGTAGTGTCCTAAGAACGGCTTGCCGCCTTGTTCACATACCCTGAAGTTGTCATTGGCATCGCCCGGCGCAGCTTCAGGGGGCGATACCCAATTTAGGATCTGGGGTGACAACGGGGTGCTATGTACGGTGATGATGTTGTGATCGGCGGTGCATCGGAGCGGGGCGCTAATGATTCCCGCCGCTGCTAAATTAGCGATATTAGTGACGCTAACGGGCGGTGCAAACAATCAAATTTCTAGGCCTTAATATCTTACATTGCACAAGTGTTTCTGAATCCTGCTGTGAAGGGTCCTACACTTATATTATTGGGCTGAATTGTTATCAATGTTGTTTTTTGATATTTATTTCCAGGCAGAATTCACAGCCATGAGGGATCAATACATGCGAGGTGGAGAGGGTTTTATAATCTGTTATTCTATCACTGACCGACGATCATTCCAAGAAGCTGCAGAGTTCAAAGAGCTCATCTATCATGTTCGGCACACGTATGATATCCCAGTAGTTTTGGTTGGAAATAAAACAGATTTGGAAGAGTATAGGCAGGTAAGGAAGCTCCTCTTAATAATAATACTGTTTGCGATAATCCCTCAGAAGCAATTGCAATTCACTATGGATTTGAAGTTTTTGGTTTATTTCATTTGAAAATCCTCAAAACATCTTGGGGCCAAAATTCCTGTGTTCGGCGCCTCCCATTCACGCCTCCGTGGGGCACTAATGAGTTGCGAAAGTGTTTTTTCCCGGGGGGGCGGGGTCAAGGGGCACTATCGGCTCCCATGAAATTGTGCGGGAGTTAGCGGAGGCACGAATACGGGCCGCTGCGCCTCCGGCGATAACTTCATCGCCTTCCCTGCTACCCCTTTCCGCCCCACGGCAGCCCCTTTCCGCCCCATGGTGGAAATTGGCTGGCACCGCGTGAGACACCAGCCTTGCGGGTCGCGAACTAGGCCGGTGACCCATCGCGGGGCGAACCTTAAAGGGGAGGTGCTCTGCGCCGCGCACCACAATCTTGTTTTTTTCCCGCCTCACCAGTCAGGCAAATTGCCGTTTCTTTCTCAGGGTCCCGGCCACCATCGTGCAACCCGGCACTCTGTCTCGGTGCCGGGCTGAAGCCACAGCATCCCATAGACTTGGTGGCCCAGTGGGGGCCTTCAAATGGCCTGCAGAGTTTGAGGCACCCTTCCCTTTAACTGAAGGGGAGGGGAGTTGAAACACGTTAGTACTACATGGAGAGACCACGTGGAGCTGCCGAACCTGCCCGAGTAGCGCCCCCGAACCCGCCCCAAAGGGATGTGGAGCGCGCGTCATTGCGCTCCATTTCCTGTGAGGGGCGGTAACCGCAATTTCGCAGCCAGGGCGGGATTTCCGCACCAGGCGCAGGAAGTTCCACCCCACTCGGTTACCACCCCCAAATGGAGTGTAACTGAATTTCGCACCCCTTATATCTATTGGACTAGAATGTATTTTTTCCCTCACTAAAAGGATGTTATATTATTGACATAATCCAGGTTAGCAAATAGCTTTCATTTTAATCAATTAATAAATTACCTCATCTGTCAGGAAAATATTTTTTTCTTCACCTAGTTTCGGCCTCTTAAAGCTTCCATTAATTTTCCATATCACATAAAATGTAATCATCACTGATAAGCAACTGCTGTAATGCAATTCTGAGGTTGAAATCTGCAGCAGGCAGAAGTTCCGGACAATTGCACTTTTTCCCTCTCAAATTGGATTGTGGAATTTCAGACTAGGATATTTATTTCCTTATTCCCACAACTGGAGAGTCCTATAACATGTTTATATAATGAACCTTTTAGATCGATAAAGAGCCACCAGCCCATCCTACCTAATTAGAGTGGTACTCCAACCAAAACACAATTGATAAGCACTACAAAGTGGCAGGGACTAGGATTTGATGATGGAGAATGCACTAAATATATTGTCACTGTCGACTCTGGGCCAAGCAGGATAGGACCATGCACACATGGTCTAGCTGCTTGTTTTCCACCAATACAGACAAAATGCAGTAGGAGGCCTGTTTAACCAACTGACCTTACACGCAAAATTAAAGTTAAACAAGCTGGGAATTGGTTCTGCAGTGCTTGAAAAAACAGAAACAATTCAAGCGCTCTATCAAAATCAAGGGTAGGCACCTCGGTGTCTCTTTGTCAGGCCAACCAAAAGCGTAAGCAATACAAGAAAGGCTTGGAGGCTGTTTGTGTAATCTTCTGACCCAAAGAATGTTTGCTACAGGCTGAAAGAGTAGAACACATTCCCATGGGATTTCCAAGGACAGAAAGATTTTTGACTTGGCTTTTCTGAGTGGTGAGACTCCAATGAATTGACAATCCTATGGAACTTGATCTCAGCCAGAGAAGCAAAACTTTGAGGAGGCTTGGATGGATGAGATGAGAACATGCGTCATAACAGTGATAATCCTGCTTTATCTGACAAAGCAATAGAAAGAAAGCAGTTAGAACTGCTCTCTATTTGGTTGTGTTTGATTTGACTACAATAGGCTGTGGGATGCAACAAGTCAAATGATACAAAGGACTAGAAATTCTGTTGCACCCCATTTGGGGCGATAACTTTTGAAATCTGTGAAACATATCACCAGGCGATAATCTTCTTTGATCCCAGTAACTTCAGCTTTAGCACTCCAAGAGGGAAGTGTAGCGCTAAATCACGGGCTACCATTTCTCTTAGGCACTAAAGTGTGTGAGGGGGCAGAAGCGACAGTGCGCTGAACAATGTTCAGTGCAGTGCTACCGGCATCAGAGGCTCATTCCCTCGCTTGAAGGGAAGGGCCAATGATGGTTTGCAACATTTTTGTAGTCAGTTCTGTGGGGCCACGGGACCTGTGTGACTGCCAGTACAGCCCCAATCACTCTCAGAGACTGGAGGGCTTAGACACCGTGCAGCAGTAAGACTTCAAAAACATTCAGCAAGTGCCAGACTGGTGCAAAGAATAAAGTTTGGCCTATCTGAACACCACTGCCATTAATTATCGCTCCCCAAGCGGCTAGCCAAGGTGACAATGCCTCCTTTTGCTGCTGTTGTTGACACCCGGCAATGCAGCAGGTGGCAGGAGCGAATTTCATATCCGAGGCGGTAACGGGGCGCCGCGCACTTTATGATGTCACGATCTGCGGAGCGCAAGAGACCAAGGTGGCAAGTGTTAACGCCAGCACAAAACTGGCAGGGAAGTTTTCAGGCGTCACTGAATTCACTGCATCTGGTCATTAACCCCTTAGTGCCCCGTTAACAACCCCCATAGACAATAATGGGAGGCAAAAATAAGATGAATTTCTCCCCCAAAAGATGATATCTGGATGTCATCATCATCATAGGCAGTCCCTCGAAATGAGAATGACTTGCTACCATGCCAAAAAAGGATAAATTCACAGGTGTTCCAATGAAGGACCTAAAATTCCAGGACCTGAGCTACATCCTGAAGGGTGGCAGATGCATGTGTATGGATTTTTTTAACGTGTGGTGGCTGTTGCACACCAACCACCACACGGGATTGACAGAGCTAGGTCTTGGTCCAGTGGCAAGAATTGCCCAAGACGACTGGAGACCTGCTGCATGGACCTAGTGCGCACACATATCGCAGTGTGGGCTGGCCCGTGCTGCCCCTGGGCCCTGGCCCCAAACTCACGCCTCTCCTGGGGCCCGTTCATGTCCCTCCACAGTCTCTCGCCGCTCCTGCTGTATCTGCCCACGCTCCAATCACCGACCTGGAACTTGATGACGTCACTCTTCACTGCAATTGCAGCTCATGCTGGATGTGCAGTTACACTGAAAGAGAGGTTCAGTTGAGATTATGTCGTTAATGGGAGATAACATTGGAGATCACTGGCATTAACGTGCATATATGCAAAGTATGATTGTAGTTCCAAGATACAGTAAGATGTCTGTGTGTTTATGATACTTTTGAAGCCGGCTGCCTTTTGAATATCGATCGATTTCAGCTATTTTGCAACTGTCCCAGTTAGAGGTTTACAAAGTTATGTTTTGGTGATCCCAACTCAATTCTCAATGAAATTGATCTACGGCATTAAAGTGTCCATGATTTGGAATGTCAGTCAGTGAGGCCTTATGTATAGCTTGTGTAGGGCATGGAAATCTTTTGCTAGTTCAATGAGCTGGGTATGCAGATATGTCACTCCAAAGCCTACTATAAGATTGAAGTCTGAATCTGCATAAATGATCATCCCAAACTGTTCTGCTCCAGAAGTATTAAGAAGCAGGATTATTGTATTCTTGATAAGAATGTCCAGTGTATGAGGCATTTGACAAACTAATAGTATACATCACTTAATCTTTAAGGATGAATTAAGAATTTTAGATTTCATCTCATATCATAGGCAGTCCCTCGGAATCGAGGAAAACTTGCTTCCACTCCCAAAGTGAGTCCTTTGGTGGCTGAACAGTCCAATACGAGAGCCATAGACCCTGTCACAGGTGGGACAGACATTCATCGGGGGAAGAGGGGGTGGGACTGATTTGTCGCATGCTCCTTCCACTGCCTGTGCCTCTTCACACTCGCGACGTTGCGATTCGAAGTGTTCAACGCCCTCCCAGATGCACTTCCTCCACTTAGGGCGGTCTTCGGCCAGGGACTCCCAGGTGTCAGTGGGGATGTCGCACGTTACCAGGGAGGCTTTAAGGGTGTCCTTGTAACATTTCCGCTGCCCACCTTTGGCTCGTTTGTTTGAAGGAGCTTTGCATGGAGCAATTGCTTAGGGAGTCTCGTGTCTGGCATGCGAACTATGTGGCCTGCCCAGTGAAGTTGATTGAGTGTGGTCAATGCTTCAGTGCTGGGATGTTAGCCTGGGCGAGGACGCTGATGTTGGCGCACCTGTCCTCCCAGGGGATTTGCAGGATCTTGCAGGGACATCATTGGTGACATATCTCCAGCGACTTGAGCTGTCTTCTGTGCATCGTCCATGCCTGTGATCCATACAGGAGGGCGGGTATTACTACAGCCCTGTAGACCATGAGCTTGGTGATAGATTTGAGGGCCTTCCTTACGCGGCCAAAGGCTGCACTGGCGCACTGGAGGTGATGTTGAATCTCCGCATCAATGTCTGCCTTTGTTGATAAGAGGCTCCGGAGGTATGGGAAGTGGTCCACGTTGTCGAGGGTCACGCCGTGAATCTTGATGACTGGGGGGCAGTGCTGTGCGGCGATGACAGGCTGGTGGAGGACCTTTGTCTTATGGATGTTAAGCATAAGGCCCATGCTTTCATATGCCTTGGTGAATACATTGACTATATCCTGGAGTTCAGCCTCAGAATGTGGGCAGACGCAGGCATCGTCCGCATACTGCAGCTCAATGACAGAGGTTGGGGTGATCTTGGACCTGGCCTGGAGGTGGCGTAGGTTAAACAGCTTCCCACTGGTTCTGTAGTTTAGTTCCACTCCAGCGGCGAGCTTGTTGACTGTGAGGTGGAGCATGCCAGCGAGGAACATTGAGAAGAGAGTTGGAGCGATGACGCAGCCCTGTTTGACCCCGGTCCAGACGTGGATTGGGTCTGTAATTGAACCACTGGTAAGGATCACGGTCTGCATGTCGTCATGGAGCAGGCGAAGGATGTTGACAAACTTTTGGGGGCATCCAAAACGGAGGAGGACGCTCCATAAGTCCTCACAGTTGACATTTTCAAAGGCCTTTGTAAGATTGAAAAAAGCCATGTATAAGGGCTGGCGCTGCTCCCTGCACTTTTCCTGCAGCTGTCGTGCTGCAAAGATCATGTCTGTTGTGCCCTGTAGGGGATGAAATCCGCACTGTGATTCCAGGAGGAACTTCTCGGCCACAGGGAGAAGACGGTTGAGGAGAACTCTAGCGACAACCTTCCCAGTGGCTGATAGCAGGGAGATTCCCCTGTAGTTGCCGAAGTCGGACTTGTCCCCTTTTTTAAAGATGGCCACGATCACTGCATCTCTGAGATCTCCCAGCATGCTCTCCTCCCTCCAAATGAGAGAGATGAGGTCATGTATCCGCACCAACAGCGCCTCTCCACCATACTTTAGCGCCTCAGCATCTGCACCTGTAGCCTTGTTATTCTTGAGTTGTTTAATGGCTTTGCCTATCTTGTGCAGCATTGGGGTTTCACTGAGGTGGTGGTGAGTTGCATGCTGTGGGATGGAGTTGAGAACACTCGAGTCAAAGGCAGAGTCTCGATTGAGGAGATATTCAAAGTGCTCCTTCCAGCGGGCAATGACAGCCTTGGTGTCCTTGATGAGTGTTTCCCCATTCTTGGCCAGGAGTGGGGTGGGGCCTTGGGAGTTTGGATCGTAGGTGGCCTTGACTGCAATGAAGAATCCTCGCATATCATGGCTGTCGGCTGGTTGTATCTCCTGTGCTTTCTCCATCCACCACCTGTTCTTTCGGTCCCGGGTTTTCTTTTGGACCTCAGCCTTGAGCCATCTGTAACGTTGCTTTGCAGCTCCCGAGTTGGGTTGTTGCTTGAGGCTCAGAAATGCTCTGCGCTTACGATCTATTAGTTTTTGAATCTTCGGATCATTTTCATCAAATCTGTCCTGCTGTTTTCTGGTTGAGTAACCAAGTGTCTCTTCACAGGCACTGTTTATGGAGACTTGGAGGACAGACCAAGCGCTGTGGGCATTCAGCATTTCAGGTTCATTAAGATACACCAAATTAGCTGTGAGGCACTGGCTGCACAGGAGGCTCTCTTAGCTGGATCTTTAAGTGCCCCGCCATTACATTTTTTACGGTACTGCTTCTGCTGTCCCCTCTGCTTTGGGGCTATGTTTATATCGATGATGGGTCGGATTAGGCGATGGTCCATCAGCTCCTGTCATGGCGCGGGTGATGCGCACATCCTTGCGATCCCTGGCTCGGATGATGACATAGTTGAGCAGATGCCAGTGTTTGGAGCGAGGGTGTTGCCATGATGCCTTGTATTTGTCCCTCTGGCGGAACAGGGTGTTGATGATGAGGAGTTCGTGTTCTCGTCATTTTGTCAGGAGTAGGGTACCACTGGAGTTGGCTTTCCCTATCCCTTCTCTGCCAATCACGCCTCCCCAGAGGGCTGTGTCTTTGCAGACCCTAGCATTAAAGTCACTTAGGAAGATCAATTTTTCTCCCGTGGGGACGTGGGACAGGGATGTCTCGAGGTTGGAATAAAATCCCTTATCCATTGCATCGAGTGTCGGGGCATATGCACTGATGACTATGGCGCATTGGTTCTGGGATAGGGTAAGGTGAAGAATCATGAGGCGTCCGTTAACCCCGCAGGGGGAGTCTTTGAGGCGGTCGACCAGTTCATTTTTGATGGCGAAGCCGACTCCTTGACGGCGGCATTCTTCCTCTGGTTTTCCTTTCCAGAAAAAGGTGTAACCTCCGCCAAGTTCCTTGAGCTGGCCCTCCCCTGCCCACCGGGTCTCGCTTAAGGCGGCGATGTCGATATCAAAACGTCTAAGTTCCCGGGCAACTATGGCAGTGCGGCGTTCTGGCCTGTTGCTATTGGAATTGTCCATGAGGGTCCTGACGTTCCAGGTCCCGAACTTCATATTAACGAAGTGGAAGATGCCTGCGCATGAGTTCTTTTAACTTGGGGTGGCCGCTGCACTCCGGCAACCACACGGGCTTAGCTGAGAAAGGTTTTGTTCCAGTGGCAAAGGGGTCCAAGATGACTGGAGACCAGGCACAGCTCTATAAGCCTAGTTGCCTATGACGAAGTGTTGGCCGCAAGCTCGGCACCGAGAAGGGCCAGTGATGATAGATGGCCCGAGGCTAGGTTGGGGGACAGGCATTCCGAAGGTCAGCTGCCCGCTGGGGTTCCGAGGGATGTTTTGGAAAGTTTCTTCCAAGGTCAAGAATTTCCCCAGAGGTTTCCAAGATGTTTTAAAAGTTTAAGAGTTTAAAAATATTTCTGAATTATTTAAAAAAAAGTTACACAGGTTGATTGAATGTTTAATAAATAGATAACATTGATAAAATTGATTAAAAAAAGTCTAAAATATAAATCAAGTTGTTTGAAAGTTAGAAAAAAAAGAAAATCATTTCTTCAAGTTGATTAAAAAATGTAAAGTTTCTCCGAATTGTTTAAGAAGTTTAAAAGTTGATTAAAAGTTTTTTTTAAAAGTGAGTCCCTTCGGCGAGTTCAGCTCCAGCCCCGGAGTCCTTTCGGCCGGTTCAATGCCGGCCCCGGAGTCCCTTCGGCCGGTTCAGTGCCGGGCCGGGAGTCCCTTCGGCCGGTTCAGCTCCGGCCCTGGAGTCCCTTCGGCCGGTTCAGCGCTGGGCCGGGAGTCCCTTTCGGCTGGTTCAATGCCGGGCCGGGAGTCCCTTCGGCCGGTTCAGTGCCGGGCCGGGAGTCCCTTCGGCCGGTTCAATGCCGGCCCCGGAGTCCCTTCGGCCGGTTCAGTGCCGGGCCGGGAGTCCCTTCGGCCGGTTCAGTGCCGGCTCGGGAGTCCCTTTGGCCTGTTCGATGCCGGCCCCGGGCAGAATGTTTCACAGTCGCCATAGAAGGCCCAGCCGGGAGGCCCAAGTCGCGAGACTGCAGTACAGGGCAGGACACACCTGCAGGAATCACCACCACACCTGCTCTCTCCCTGCTACTGGGCGGGATCTGTCCTCTGCTCCCAGGCTGGGTGTGTCCTCCGCTCCCGGGCTGGGTCTGCCCTCTGCTCCCGGGCTGGGTCTGTCCTCTGCTCCCGGGCTGGGTCTGTCCTCCACTCCCGGGCTGGGTCTGTCCTCCACTCCCGGTTGGGGTCTGTCCTCCGCTCCCGGGCTGGGTCTGTCCTCTGCTCCCGGGCTGGGCCTGTCCTCCACTCCCAGGCTGGATCTGTCCTCCACTCCCGGTTGGGGTCTGTCCTCCTCGATAGAAGCGGGTCGGTGCGGGGTCCTTTCAGCCTGGGACAGAAGCGGGTCGGTGCGGGGTCCCTTCAGCCCGCGATAGAAGCGGGTTGGTGCGGGGTCCTTTCGGCCTGGGATACTCTGGTGTTGCCGCCAGCTGAACAAGACGTGCGTTGATATAGTGTGCACTGCTCCACATGCTGCTGGACTGTCTGCACCTCAGCTGCATGTAGATTTAAATTAACAATAAAATACAATTTTTGTTTCAATTTCTGAAATAATAAAAATTATTTTGTATTTGTGGCTCTGCATGTAATAAAATCTCCGTCATAATGTCCAGAATTGTATGCTTCATATAAGTAATAATTTTAAGAGAGATTCATAACCAAACAATCCCTTATATTGTGTATGCATGCATGTGATGGGGAACATTATTCATGTATAAATTTTATTGCCAACTCTAGTGAATTATTTTAATATTTTATTCATTGTTTTTCATATGATTTCCCCAGTCATTTTGCTGTCAGTCTGCACCATGGGCACTGAAAAGCATTGTGTTGTCTTCTTGGTTTGTGTCAGGAGTGAGTCTGAAGTTATAGGGGTGAATTTCGTCTGGGCTTCTCCCGCTCCGCCGCCGTAACTTTGGCGGATACCCCACTTACACTCGTGAATAGGCTCATGGCGGGGCAGTGGGGGAAACCCAGGGGAAATCACCCCCATAGTGAAAGCATTTAGGATGTAGAAAGGGTCCCAAATTTGAAGTCAAATGAATTAAGCAATAATGGCATAATAATCAGGATTCATTAACCAAACGTTATAATAATTTTGTATTTCATGGGGTATAAAATAATTATGCGTCACTCTGCAAATATGCTTCGCTCTTTAAAGTACTTTAATTAGACAGCAATGAATGTGGTTGTGTATTGTCTTGTCAATGTGAGGATATGTTTAAATAGTTAAGGCTGCAACCAGAAGTACAGTCTGTTTTCCATCTGGCAAAATACTGCACACAGAATCATTTGCTGCTTTTCCAACATGAATATATTTTTCTTTGCTTCACATAGAGAGGTCAATTTTACAACTGTACTGTTCCGATCCAGAGCTATATGTGTATATCAGCAATTCAGGCAGCGAGGTCACTGCGTTCAATTCGCAGCTCTCATGTATGTATGCTTGGCTTTACTAGCCACCAGGTGGCGCCACTGACGGAGGTCATTGGGCTGTGCGCACGTGTGTGCGGCTCAGGTATAAAAGGCCAGCCATCTTGTAATGTAATCACTTTGGGCCCTAATAAAGTAAAGCCAGGTTTGTACCTGTTCGGAGTTTACAGTATTCAGTCTATTGAGTTATTGCATATACAACATTTAGCGATGAGGTAATAAGAACTTTTGCATTCAAAAATGAGCACAATTGGAATTCTGGAGCGATTCGTGGAGGGAGAAGATTGGGCAGACTTTGTAGCCCGCTTGAACCAGTATTTCGTGGCCAACGAAATGGAGAAAGAGACAGACGCAGTTCGGTGCAGTTCGGTCCTCTTCATGGTTTGTGGTCCGAAAATCTATGGCCATCACGATTGCCCAAACATGTACGACGACAGACAAAAGCTTAAAGCAGATATCATTGAAAAATTGGAACTCGGCAAGTACTGTAAACAAGATAGTATCGTCGTTTGGCAGAGCTGCATCTAGCAGGGCCTACCCACCCGACTGCGTACACGAAATCTGTGGCTGCTCAAAGTCCGCCAACGGGAATTAATCCGATATCACCATGTTGGCGTTGTGGGGGAAATCATCGACATCATCAGTGTCGGTTTAAACAATATTTTTGTAAAGGCAGTTCGAGAATGGGGCATCTCCAGTGCAACTGAGCAACACACCAAGTGGAGGATGATGACCAGTCTAGCATGGATCTGGATAAGCAATCCGAGATACCAGAGGAGGAAGTGTATGGACTGTATTCATTCCTAACAAAGAGGCAACATATAATGATTAATGTAAAACTTAATGGTATGCCGGTATCGATGGAATTCGACATGGGTGCGAATCAATGAGCCAGAGGACATTCGACAGGCTATGGGATACTAAGGCTATGAGGCCTAAGCTGAGTCCAGTCAATGCCAAGTTGCGTACGTACACTAAAGAACTCATAACGGTGATTGGCAATGCATAATCAAGGTGTCGTATGATGGTGCGGTTCATGATTTAATGTTATGGATTGTTCCAGGCAATGGTCCAATGCTGTTCGGCAGGAATTGGTTAGAAAAAATCAAATGGAACTGGAACGAGATCAAAGTGTTGTCGTCAAAGGAGGATATTCCATGTGCTCAAGTACTGAGCCAGTTCCCCTCGCTGTTTGAACCAGGCATCGGCAATTTCACAGGAGCCAAGTTGCAGATCCACGTGGACTCGGATGCAAGATCCATCCATCATAAAACTCGAGCAGTTCCGTACATGATAAGGGAGAAGGTCGAAATCAAATTGGACAGACTCCAGCGTGAAGGGATCATATCACCGGTTGAATTTAATGAATGGGCCAGCCCCATTGTTCCCATGTTAAAAAGTGATGGCACTGTCAGAGTTTGTGGAGACTACAAGGCTACGATCAACCGAGTTTTGAAACAGGATCAATACCCGTTACCGAAGGCTGATGACCTGTTTGCAACGTTTGCCGGGGGGGGGGGAAGTCGTTCACTAAACTGGATCTGACATCGGCCTACATGACACAGGAGCCGGTCGACACTTCGAAGAAAATTACGTACATCAGCACTCATAAAGGACTGTTTATCTACAACAGGTGCCCTTTTGGAATTTGCTCGGCTGCAGCCATATTTCAGAGGAACATAGAGAGTCGACTGAAGTCCGTCCCCAGAACCGTCGTGTTCCAAGATGACATACTGGTCACAGGTCGTGACACCGCTGAACATCTGAACAACCTGGAAGAGGTTCCACATCATTTGGACAAAGTGGGACTCTGACTGAAATGCTCTAAGTACGTCTTCATGGCACTGGAAGTCGAATTCCTGGGGAGGAAAATTGCTGCTAACAGTATCAGGCCTCCGGAATCGAAAACCAAGGCCATCAAAAATGCACCCAAGCCTCAGAATGTGACGGAGTGCGTTCGTTCCTTGGTCTACCCAACTACTTTGGTAATTTCTTACCTAGGTTGAGCACCTTATTAGAGCAACTGCACATGCTGCAAAGAAAAAGCAACAACTGGGTTTGGGGTGCATCTCAAGATAGAGCTTTTGAGAAAGCTACTAATCTGCTTTGCTCTAACAAGTTGCTGGTACATTACGATCCATGTAAGGGTCTAGTATTGGCCTGTGATGCTTCGTCATATGGAGTTGGTTGCGTGCTCCAACAAGCTAATGAGTCGGGCAAATTACAAACTGTTGCATATGCTTCAAAAAGTTCACCAAAGGTGGAAAGAGCCGACAGCATGGTAGAGAAAGAAGCACTAGCCTGTGTGTATGGGGTTAAAAAGATGCATCAGTATCTGTTTGGTCTTCGGTTTGAACTGGAAACAGCTCACAAGCCATTCATTTCATTGTTTTCGGAAAACAATGGTATCAATACCAATGCATCGTCCTGGTTCCAGAGGTGGGCGCTGACATTATCTGCCTATGATCATGTCATTCGCCATAGACCTGGCACTGAGAATTGTGCCATTGCATTGAGCCGTCTGCCGTTGCCCACACCGGAGGTGTAAATGCCACAACCGGCAGACCAACTGCTAATCATGGATACTTTTGAAAGTGAAGGAACCCCTGTCATGGCCCAAGAAGTTAAGACCTGGATCAGCCAGGACCCGATTTTATCGGTTGTGAAACGTTGTATACTTAGTGGTGATTGGTCTGCCATACCCAAGCAAATGTGTGAGGAGACCAAACATTATATCCGTCGTAAAGACGAACTATCCATTCAATCAGATTGTATACTGTGGGGTAATCGTGTTGTTATGCCCAAGAAAGGCAGAGAGAAATTTGTGCATGATCTACATAGCATGCATCCCAGTATTGTCAAGATGAAAGCCATTGCCAGGTCTCATGTATGGTGGCCTGGAATTGACTCTGATCTGGAATCATGTGTGCATCAGTGCAACACTTGCATGCAGCTTAGTAAAGCACCAGCGGAATCGCCGCTGAGTCTGTGTTCGTGGCCATCTAAATCAAGGTCCAGGATCCACATCGACTTTGCAGGTCCCTTCCTGGGAAAGATGTTCTTAGTTGGGGTGCATGCTTATTCCAAGTGGATAGAGCGTACAATCATGTCATCCAGCACATCCACAGCTACCATTGAGAGCCTTCGTGGCATGTTTGCTACACATGGTCTGCCTGACATCGTTGTAAGTGACAACGGATCTTGCTTCACGAGTCTGGAGTTTTAAGAGTTCATGAAACTCAATGGTATCAAACATGTGAGGTCAGCATCATTCAAACCCGCATCCAATGGACAAGCAGAGCGTGCGGTCCAAACCATCAAGCAGAGTATGAAACGTGTAACTCAAGGTTCACTGCAAACTCGCTTGTCATGCATATTGCTTAGTTAGAGGACAAGGCACCATACGCTTACCGGGGTCTCCCCTGCTGAATTATTGATGAAGAGAGGTCTCAAGACTAGGCTCTCTCTTGTCCACCCTGATTGAATAATCGTGTCGAATACAGACGTCAAAGTCAACAAGGGTATCATGATCGCGCTACTGTGTAACGCGTCATTTCTATCAATGATCCTGTGTATGTACTGAATTATGGTCAAGGTCCCAAATGGGGGGTAACAGAGTGTTTATCTTTAAGCTCAAGAATGGGTAGTCATGCAGGAAACATGTCGATCAGATAAAGCTGCGGCACACGGATGAACCAGAACAGTCTGAGGAAGACACAATCAGTGACCAACAAACCTACCCTCAGTCATCAGAGGACTCTGCTGTCAGTAATGAATCTGGACTTGCAATCACTGACATGGTCAATGAATCTGGCCGTTCAATCCCTGACGTGGCCATTGCCACTCCCATCAGATCGGCTATCCAGCCCCCAGTCATAACAGATTCAGAATGCTCGCCCAAGGCTGGAGTTGAACTGAGGTGTTCAACTCGGGAGCGGAAAGCCCCGGACCATCTCAATTTGTAAGAAGACTGTAACTAATGAATTAAAAAGTAGGACCTCAAAAGTAGTAATCTCAGGATTGCTACAAGTGTCACATGCTAGTCAGAGTAGGAATCGCAGGATAGCTGAGATGAATACGTGGCTTGAGGAATGGTGCAGAAGGGAGGGATTCAAATTTCTGGGACATTGGAACCGGTTCTGGGGGAGGTGGGATCAGTACAAACCGGACGGTCTGCACCTGATCAGGACCGGAACCAATGTGTTTGCTAGTGCTGTTGGAGAGGGGTTAAACTAATATGACAGGGGGATGGGAACCTATGCAGGGAGACAGAGGGAAGTAGAATGGGGGCAGAAGCAAAAGATAGAAAGAAGAAAAGTAAAAGTGGAGGGCAGAGAAACCCAAGGCAAAAAGCAAAAAGGGCCACATTACAGCAAAATCCTAAAGGGACAAAGGGTGTTAAAAAGACAAGCCTGAAGGCTCTGTGCCTCAATGCGAGGAGTATTTGGAATAAGGTGGGCGAATTAACTGTGCAGATAGCAGTTAACGGATATGATGTAATTGGCATCACGGAGACATGGCTCCAGGGTGACCAAGGCTGGGAACTCAACATCCAGGGGTATTCAACATTCAGGAAGGATAGACAGAAAGGCAAAGGAGGTGGGGTAGCATTGCTGGTTAAAGATGAAGTTATTACATTAGTAAGAAAGGACATTAGCTTGGATGATATGGAATCGGAATGGGAGGAGCTACGGAATACCAAAGGGCAGAAAACGCTAGTGGGAGTTGTGTACAGACCACCAAACAGTAGTAATGAGGATGGGGACAGCATCAAACAAGAAATTAGGGATGCATGCAATAAAGGTACAGCAGTTATCATGGACGACTTCAATCTAGATATTGATTGGGCTAACCAAAAAGGTAGCAATGCGGTGGAGGAGGATTTCTTGGAATGTATTAGGGATGGTTTTCGAGACCAATATGTCGAGGAACCAACTAGAGGGCTGGCCATCCTAGACTGGGTGATGTGTAATGAGAAAGAACTAATTAACAACCTTGTTGTGCTCGGCTCCTTGGGAAAAAGTGACCATCTTATGGTAGAATTCCTTATTAAGATGGAGCGTAACACAGTTAATTCAGAGACTCGGGTCCTGAATTGGGGAAAGGTAACTTCGATGGTATGAGACGTGAATTGGCTAGAATAGACTGGTGACTAATACTTAAAGGGTTGACGCTGGATAGGCAATGGCAAACATTTAAAGATCACATGAATGAACTTCAACAATTGTACATCCCTTTCTGGAATAAAAATAAAACAGGGAAGGTGGCTCAACTGTGGCTAACAAGGGAAATTAAGGATAGTGTTCAATCCAAGGAAGAGGCATATAAATTGGCCAGAAAAAGCAACAAACCTGAGGACTGGGAGAATTTTGTAATACAGCAGAGGAGGACAAAGGGTTTAATTAGGAGGGGGAAAATAGAGTATGAGAGGAAGCTTGCTGGGAACATAAAAACTGACTGCAAAAGCTTCTATAGATATGTGAAGAGAAAAAGATTAGTCAAGACAATCGTAGGTCCCTTGCAGTCAGATTCAGGTGAATTAATAATGGGGAACAAAGAAATGGCAGACCAATTGAACAAATACTTTGGTTCTGTCTTCACGAAGGAAGACACAAATAACCTTCTGGAAATACAAGGGGATCGAGGGTCTAGTGAGAAGGAGGAACAGAAGGATATCCTTATAAAGCGGGAAATTGTGTTAGGGAAATTGATGGGATTGAAGGCCGATAAATCCCCGGGGCCTGATAGTCTGCATCCCAGAGTACTTAAGGAATTGACCATAGAAATAGTGGATGCATTGGTAATAATTTTGCAACAGTCTATCGACTCTGGATCAGTTCCTATGGTCTGGAGGATAGCTAATGTAACACCACTGTTTAAAAAAGGAGGAAGAGAGAAAACATGTAATTATAGACCGGTTAGCCCGACATTAGTAGTGGGGAAAATGTTGGAATCAATGATTAAAAATGAAATAACAGCGCATTTGAAAAGCAGTGACAGGATCAGTCCAAGTCAGCATAGATTTACGAAAGGGAAATCATGCTTGACAAATCTTCGAGAATTTTTTGAGGATGAAACTAGTAGAGTGAACAAGGGAGAACCAGTGGATGTGATGTATTTGGACTTTCAAAAGGTTTTTGACAAGGTCCCACACAAGAGATTGTTGTGCAAAATTAAAGCACATGGCATTGGAGATAATGTACTGACGTGGACAGAGAACTGGTTGGCAGACAGAAAGCAGAGAGTCGGGATAAACGGGTCATTTTCAGAATGGCAAGTAGTGACTAGTGGAGTGCCGCAGGGCTCAGTGCTGGGACGCCAGCTCTTTGCAATATACATGAATGATTTAGATGAAAGAATTGAGTGTAATATCTCCAAGTTTCCAGATGACAATAAACCAGGTGGCGGTGTGAGCTGTGAGGAGGGCGCTAAAAGGCTGCAGGGTGACTTGGACAGGTTAGATGAGTGGGCAAATGCATGGCAGATGCAGTATAACGTGGATAAATGTGAGGTTATCCACTTTGGGCAAGAACACGAAGGCAGAATATTATCTGAATGGCGGCAGATTAGGAAAGGGGGAGGTGCAACGAGACCTGGGTGTCATGGTTCATCAGTCATTGAAAGTAGGCATGCAGGTACAGCAGGCGGTGAAGAAAGCAAATGGTATGTTGGCCTTTATAGCTAGGCGATTTGAGTATAGAAGCAGGGAGGTCTTACTGCAGTTGTACAGGGCCTTGGTGAGGCCTCACCTGGAATATTGTGTTCAGTTTTGGTCTCCTAATCTGAGGAAGGACGTTCTTGCTATTGAGGGAGTGCAGCGAAGGTTCACCAGACAGATTCCAGGGATGGCTGGACTGACATATGAGGAGAGACTGGATCAACTGGGCCTTTATAACTGGTGTTTAGAAGGATGAGAGGGGATCTCGAAGAAACTTACAAGATTCTGAGGGACTGGACAGGTGAGATGTGGGAAGAATGTTCCCGATGATATGCATGTCCAGAACCAGGGGACACAGTCTTAGGATAAGGGGTAAGCCATTTAGGACTGAGATGAGGAGAAACTTCTTCACTCAGAGAGTTGTTAACCTGGGGAATTCCCTGCCACAGAGAGTTGTTGATGCCAGTTCATTGGATATATTCAAGAGGGAGTTAGATATGACCCTTACGGCTAAAGGGATCAAGGGGTATGGAGAGAAAGCAGGAAATGGGTACTGAGGGAATGATCAGCCATGATCTTATTGAATGGTGGTGCAGGCTCGAAGGGCCGAATGGCCTACTCCTGCACCTATTTTCTATGCTTCTATGTTTAAAGGGGGATATTGTCGTGTATATATGCTTGGGTTTACTAGCCACCAGGCGGTCATTTGGCTGTGGGCATGTGTGCACGGCCCAGTTATAAAAGGCCAACCATCTCGTAATGTAATCACTTTGGGCCCTAATAAAGTAGAGCCAGGTTTGTACCTGTTCAGAATTTACAGTATTCAGTCTATTGAGTTATTGCATACACAACTGCAGCCCACATGATTTTCTGTCTATTAAAATTAATGGACAAGTTTGTGTTGGCCACAAATTGGGCACATTGGCCTCTGGCCCTTAATTCCCAATAGGCAGTCCTGTTGCACAGAGCTGTGCCCCAAGAGCACTAAATCATAAAATTCCTCCAGTGCATTCCTCAGTATTGGTGGCCCAGTCCAGCATGACAGCAACAGTATTTCACATCACAAAGTAGCCGAGATCCTACCTCTCAACTTGCCAGGGGTTGAACAGGTGAAACTCGGGCTGGTGATTCGAGTGCGAGCGTGATTTTATGGAGAACTAATAATTCAGATGACCTTTCAGAATTCGGTGTCATTGCTGCATTTATTTAAAGTTGCTGATGGAATCATCGGTGGCGATATTTACGGGCCACCACGGAACGGGGTTTTGGGGAGGATTTCCCGATGCGAAACCCAGAAGTATGGGGTTCCCAGTCATCCTGCAATGTCTTTTAAATTTGTTCTGCAGGTTTCCCACTCTGACGGATTGACAGGCTGTTGGCCGGGAAAACCTGTGGCACAAGAATGCATCCGAAGACAGAGCAGGCAGGCAGGCAGGAAGAGCTTGAGGATAAGAGGGGTCTGGTGGTGGTGGGGGAGATCGCGGGAGGCTGAATAGCATGGTCTGCTGGGGTAGATGGTGATCTGAAGGGGCAAAGTGGTGATGGGGGGGTTGGAGGGGGGAGATGGTGGTCAAGTGGGGAGAAAGGGTGGTCTGGGGGAGAGATGGTGGTCTGGGGGAGAGAGGGTGGTCTGGGGGAGAGAGGGTGGTCTGGGGGAGAGAGGGTGGTCTGGGGGAGAGAGGGTGGTCGGGGGAGAGAGGGTGGTCTGGGGGAGAGAGGGTGGTCTGGGGGAGAGAGGGTGGTCTGGGGGAGAGAGGGTGGTCTGGGGGAGAGATGGTGGTCTGGGGGAGAGATGGTGGTCTGGGGGAGAGATGGTGGTCTGGAGGAGAGAGGGTGATCTGGGGGAGAGAGGGTGGTCTGGGGGAGAGAGGGTGGTCTGGGGGAGAGAGGGTGGTCAGGGGGAGAGATGGTGGTCTGGGGGAGAGAGGGTGGTCAGGGGGAGAGAGGGTGGTCTGGGGGAGAGATGGTGGTCGGGGGAGAGAGGGTGGTCTGGGGGAGAGATGGTGGTCGGGGGGAGAGATGGTGGTCGGGGGAGAGAGGGTGGTCTGGGGGAGAGAGGGTGGTCAGGGGGAGAGAGGGTGGTCTGGGTGACAGATGGTGGTCGGGGGAGAGAGGGTGGTCTGGGGGAGAGAGGGTGGTCAGGGGGAGAGAGGGTGGTCTGGGGGAGAGAGGGTGGTCTGGGGGAGAGAGGGTGGTCTGGGGGAGAGAGGGTGGTCGGGGGAGAGAGGGTGGTCTGGGGGAGAGAGGGTGGTCTGGGGGAGAGAGGGTGGTCAGGGGGAGAGAGGGTGGTCAGGGGGAGAGAGGGTGGTCAGCGGGAAAGAGGGTGGTCAGGGGGAGAGAGGGTGGTCAGGGGAGAGAGGGTGGTCTGGGGAGAGAGGGTGGTCTGGGGGAGAGAGGGTGGTCTGGGGGAGAGAGGATGGTCTGGGGGAGAGAGGGTGATCTGGGGGAGAGAGGGTGGTCTGGGGGAGAGATGGTGGTCTGGGGGAGAGAGGGTGGTCTGGCGGAGAGAGGGTGGTCAGGGGAGAGAGGGTGGTCAGGGGGAGAGAGTGTGGTCTGGGGGAGAGAGGGTGGTCTGGGGGAGAGAGGGTGGTCGGGGGAGAGAGGGTGGTCTGGGGGAGAGAGGGTGGTCGGGGGAGAGAGGGTGGTCTGGGGGAGAGAGGGTGGTCTGGGGGAGAGAGGGTGGTCTGGGGGAGAGAGGGTGGTCGGGGGAGAGAGGGTGGTCTGGGGGAGAGAGGGTGGTCTGGGGGAGAGAGGGTGGTCTGGGGGAGAGAGGGTGGTCTGGGGGAGAGAGGGTGGTCTGGGGGAGAGATGGTGGTCTGGGGGAGAGATGGTGGTCTGGGGGAGAGATGGTGGTCTGGAGGAGAGAGGGTGATCTGGGGGAGAGAGGGTGGTCTGGGGGAGAGAGGGTGGTCTGGGGGAGAGAGGGTGGTCAGGGGGAGAGATGGTGGTCTGGGGGAGAGATGGTGGTCAGGGGGAGAGAGGGTGGTCTGGGGGAGAGATGGTGGTCGGGGGAGAGAGGGTGGTCTGGGGGAGAGATGGTGGTCGGGGGGAGAGATGGTGGTCGGGGGAGAGAGGGTGGTCTGGGGGAGAGAGGGTGGTCAGGGGGAGAGTGGGTGGTCTGGGGGAGAGAGGGTGGTCAGGGGGAGAGAGGGTGGTCTGGGGGAGAGAGGGTGGTCTGGGGGAGAGAGGGTGGTCGGGGGAGAGAGGGTGGTCTGGGGGAGAGAGGGTGGTCTGGGGGAGAGAGGGTGGTCAGGGGGAGAGAGGGTGGTCAGGGGGAGAGAGGGTGGTCAGCGGGAAAGAGGGTGGTCAGGGGGAGAGAGGGTGGTCAGGGGGAGAGAGGGTGGTCTGGGGAGAGAGGGTGGTCTGGGGGAGAGAGGGTGGTCTGGGGGAGAGAGGATGGTCTGGGGGAGAGAGGGTGATCTGGGGGAGAGAGGGTGGTCTGGGGGAGAGATGGTGGTCTGGGGGAGAGAGGGTGGTCTGGCGGAGAGAGGGTGGTCAGGGGAGAGAGGGTGGTCAGGGGGAGAGAGTGTGGTCTGGGGGAGAGAGGGTGGTCTGGGGGAGAGAGGGTGGTCGGGGGAGAGAGGGTGGTCTGGGGGAGAGAGAGTGGTCTGGGGGAGAGAGGGTGGTCAGGGGAGAGAGGGTGGTCTGGGGGAGAGATGGTGGTCTGGGGGAGAGATGGTGGTCTGTAGGAGAGAGGGTGATCTGGGGGAGAGAGGGTGGTCAGGGGGAGAGAGGGTGGTCTGGGGGAGAGAGGATGGTCTGGGTGAGAGAGGGTGGTCAGGGGGAGAGATGGTGGTCTGGGGGAGAGAGGGTGGTCAGGGGGAGAGAGGGTGGTCTGGGGAGAGATGGTGGTCGGGGGAGAGAGGGTGGTCAGGGGGAGAGAGGGTGGTCTGGGGGAGAGAGGGTGGTCTGGGGGAGAGATGGTGGTCTGTAGGAGAGAGGGTGATCTGGGGGAGAGAGGGTGGTCTGGGGGAGAGAGGGTGGTCTGGGGGAGAGAGGGTGGTCTGGGTGAGAGAGGGTGGTCAGGGGGAGAGATGGTGGTCTGGGGGAGAGAGGGTGGTCTGGGGGAGAGATGGTGGTCTGTAGGAGAGAGGGTGATCTGGGGGAGAGAGGGTGGTCTGGGGGAGAGAGGGTGGTCTGGGGGAGAGAGGGTGGTCTGGGTGAGAGAGGGTGGTCAGGGGGAGAGATGGTGGTCTGGGGGAGAGAGGGTGGTCAGGGGGAGAGAGGATGGTCTGGGGAAGAGATGGTGGTCGGGGGAGAGATGGTGGTCGGGGGAGAGAGGGTGGTCTGGGGGAGAGAGGGTGGTCTGGGGGAGAGAGGGTGGTCTGGGGGAGAGATGGTGGTCGGGGAGAGATAGTGGTCTGGGGGAGAGAGGGTGGTCTGGGGGAGAGATGGTGGTCTGGGGGAGAGAGGGTGGTCGGGGGAGAGATGGTGGTCAGGGGGAGAGAGGGTGGTCTGGGGGAGAGAGGGTGGTCAGGGGGAGAGAGGGTGGTCAGGGGGAGAGAGGATGGTCAGGGGGAAAGAGGGTGGTCAGGGGGAGAGAGGGTGGTCAGGGGGAGAGAGGGTGGTCAGGGGGAGAGAGGGTGGTCTGGGGGAGAGAGGGTGGTCTGGGGGAGAGAGGGTGGTCTGGGGGAGAGAGGATGGTCTGGGGGAGAGAGGGTGGTCTGGGGGAGAGAGGGTGGTCTGGGGGACAGATGTTGGTCGGGGGAGAGAGGGTGGTTTGGGGGAGAGAGGGTGGTCTGGGGGAGAGAGGGTGGTCGGGGGAGAGAGTGTGGTCTGGGGAGAGAAGGTGGTCTGGGGGAGAGAAGGTGGTCTGGGGGAGAGAGGGTGGTCTGGGGGAGAGAGGGTGGTCTGGGGGAGAGAGGGTGGTCTGGGGAAGATAGGGTGGTCGGGGGAGAGAGGGTGGTCTGGGGGAGAGAGGGTGGTCTGGGGACAGATGGTGGTCGGGGAGAGAGGGTGGTCTGGGGGAGAGAGGGTGGTCTGTGGGAGAGAGGGTGGTCTGGGGGAGAGATGGTGGTCGGGGGAGAGAGGGTGGTCTGGGGGAGAGAGGGTGGTCTGGGGAGAGATGATGGTCGGGGGAGAGAGGGTGGTCGGGGGGCGAGAGGGTGGTCTGGGGGAGAGAGGGTGGTCGGGGGGGAGAGAGGGTGGTCTGGGGGAGAGAGGGTGGTCGGGGGGGAGAGAGGGTGGTCTGGGGGAGAGAGGGTGGTCGGGGGAGAGAGGGTGGTCGGAGGAGAGAGGGTGGTCGGGAGGAGAGAGTGTGGTCTGGGGGAGAGAGGGTTGTCGGGGGAGAGAGGGTGGTCGGGGGAGAGATGGTGGTCTGGGGGAGAGAAGGTGGTCTGGGGGAGAGAGGGTGGTCTGGGGGAGAGAGGGTGGTCTGGGGGAGAGAGGGTGGTCTGGGGGAGAGAGGGTGGTCTGGGGAGAGATGGTGGTAGGGGGAGAGAGGGTGGTCGGGGGGCGAGAGGGTGGTCTGGGGGAGAGAGGGTGGTCGGGGGGGAGAGAGGGTGGCCTGGGGGAGAGAGGGTGGACGGGGGGGAGAGAGGGTGGTCGGGGGAGAGAGGGTGGTCGGAGGAGAGAGGGTGGTCGGGAGGAGAGAGGGTGGTCTGGGGGAGAGAGGGTTGTCGGGGGAGAGAGGGTGGTCGGGGGAGAGATGGTGGTCGGGCGAGAGATGGTGGTCTGGGGGAGAGATGGTGGTCTGGGGGAGACAGGGTGGTCTGGGGGAGAGATGGTGGTCGGGGGAGAGATGGTGGTCGGGGGAGAGAGGGTGGTCTGGAGGAGAGAGGGTGGTCGGGGGAGAGACGGTCGTCTGGGGGAGTAAAGGTGGTCTGGGGGAGAGAGGGTGGTCTGGGGGAGAGAAGGTGGTCGGGGGAGAGAAGGTGGTCTGGGGGAGAGAGGGTGGTCTGGAGGAGAGATGGTGGTCTGGGGGAGAGATGGTGGTCTGGGGAGAGAAGGTGGTCTGGGGGAGAGAGGATGGTCTGGGGGAGAGAGGGTGGTCTGGGGGAGAGAAGGTGATTGGGGGAGAGATGGTGGTCTGGGGGAGAGATGGTGGTCGGGGGAGAGAGGGTGGTCTGGGGGAGAGAGGGTGGTCGGGGGGAGAGAGGGTGGTCTGGGGGAGAGATGATGGTCTGGTGGAGAGAGGGTGGTCTGTGGCAGAGAAGGTGGTCGGGGGAGAGAGGGTGGTCGGGGGGAGAGTGGGTGGTCTGGGGGAGAGAGGGTGGTCAGGGGGAGAGAGGGTGGTCAGGGGGAGAGAGGGTGGTCTGGGGGAGAGATGGTCGTCTGGGGGAGAGAGGGTCGTCTGGGGGAGAGAGGGTCGTCTGGGGGAGAGAGGGTAGTCTGGGGGAGAGAGGGTGGTCAGGGGGAGAGAGGTTGGTCTGGGGGAGAGATGGTGGTCTGGGGGAGAGAGGGTGGTCTGGGAGGGAGATGGTGGTCTGGGGGAGAGAGGGTGGTCAGGGGGAGAGAGGGTGGTCAGGGGGAGAGATGGTGGTCTGGGGGAGAGAGGGTGGTCTGGGGGAGAGAGGGTGGTCTGGGGGAGAGAGGGTGGTCAGGGGGAGAGAGGGTGGTCTGGGGGAGAGATGGTGGTCTGGGGGAGAGAGGGTGGTCTGGGGGAGAGATGGTGGTCTGGGGGAGAGAGGGTGGTCTGGGGGAGAGAGGGTGGTCTGGGGGAGAGAGGGTGGTCTGGGGGAGAGAGGGTGGTCTGGGGGAGAGATGGTGGTCGGGGGGAGAGAAGGTGGTCAGGGAGAGAGGGTGGTCAGGGGGAGAGAGGGTGGTCTGGGGGAGAGATGGTGGTGCGGGGGGAGAGATAATGGTCGGGGTTTGAGAGATTGTGGTTGGGTGGGGAGACGGTTAGCGCAGGGGGATGGTGGAGTAGTCGGTGATCATGAAGTTGGAAGTCGGTAAGCTTGTAAAGCCAACATTAGTTAAAAATAAAAAACTTGTTCAAATGGAGGCTGCAGCCTCCTTGAAAGCTTTTACAGACCGACCCGCCTTCTGATCGCCGATTGGGAATTTTTGGAGGTTACATTTACCCCCATAGAGTCATACAGCACAGAAGGATGCCATTTGACACATCGTGCCTTTGCCGTCTCTCTGAAAGTGACATCCTCTGCTCCCCTGCAGATTTTTCCTTTTTAAGTATATAGTATATATCCAATTCACTTTTGAAAGTTACTATTGGATGTGCTCCCACCACGCTTTCAAGAAGTGCATTTCTGATCACAACAACTCGCTGAGTACAAAACAAATCTCTGCATCACCCCTCTTGGCATTTTTGCCACTTATTTTAAATCTGTGACTTTTGGTTACTGACCCTCCAGCTAGTAGAAATAGTTTCTCCCTACCTACTCTATCAAATTCCTCATAATTTGAAACATCTCCATTAAATCGCCATTCAACATTCTCTGCTCTGAGGAGAGTAATCTCAGCTTCTCTTGTCTCTCCAGATAACTGAATTCCCTCATCCCTGATACCATTCTCGTAAATCTCCTCTGCACCCTCTCCAAGGCCTTAACACCCATTCTAAAGTGTGGTGCCCAGACATGATACTCCAGCTGCGACCTAACCTATTGTTTTTGTATTACACCTCTATTTATAAAGTCAAGGATCCCATAGGCTTTTGTAATAACCTTCTCAACCTGTTGAAATGTTCTGATTAAAACTGGAGAGTTGAGAGGAAAATCTTTAACAGATTAAAAAAGAAGTCCAATCAGTAAGATCAACATTTTTTTTAAATGACAAATGCTAAAAATACAGAGCAAGTCAATCAGCATCTGTAAGTGAAAGACAGGTTAATGTTTTGGATAGCTCTTATATGACTCAGAGACATGGACCATGTACAGTAGACACCTCAAGGCACTGGAGAAATACCACCAACGATGCCTCCGCAAGATCCTACAAATCCGCTGGGAGGACAGATACACCAACATCAGTGTCCTCGTCCAGGCCAACATCCCCAGCATTGAAGCACTGACCAGACTTGATCAGCTCAGCTGGGCAGGCCACATTGTCCACATGCCAGACACGAGACTCCCAAAGCAAGCACTCTACTCGGAACTCCTTCATGGCAAACGAGCCAAAGTTGGACAGAGGAAACGTTACAAGGATATCCTCAAAGCGTCCCTGATAAAGTGCAACATCCCCACTGACACTTGGGAGTTCCTGGCCAAAGACCGCCCTAAGTGGAGGAAGTGCATCCGGGAGGGCGCTGAGCACCTCAAGTCTCATCGCCGACTGCATGCAGAAGACAAGCGCAGACAGTGGAAAAAACATGCGGCAAACCTGTCCTACCCTCCCTTTCCCTCAATGGCTGTCTGCCCCATTTGTGGCAGGGACTGTGGCTCACATACTAGAATGTTCAGCCATCTAAGGACTCATTCTAAGAGTGGAAGCAAGTCTTCCTTGATTCTGAGGGACAGCCTATGATAACGATGATGATGATGATGATGATGAATGTTTTGGATCAATGCTCCATCAGAACTGCACAGTCACATAAAGACAAGTCCAAAACAAAAGGGTAATAGGAGGTCAACAGGTAGAGCTAGCGAAGTCATGATATCTCAGTTTGGGATTTAGGAGGAGGGGAAGAGAGGTCATCGCAGCAGTGGCGGGGAAGAGATTCGACAATGGGCCACTCGGACGCCTTGAAACCTGCCGCCATAAAAACGGCAACGGTGCACGGCGGTTTAGGGTCATGTTTCCCACATTTGGCAGTTTAACCCCCACCCCCCTCCACCCCACACCCCTGCCAACCCGCTCCCACCCATCGTGGGGTGGGTGGGAGGGGGTTCATATCGAGGCCTTGGTCTCAAAGAAGGTTCGCCATTAACGTGCTTCTCCCACAGCTTGCGACGGACAGCTTAAAATGAACGCTGATTTCTAAAGGCTGCACTGAACGTTTCCCCCGACTGGCCACCATCTCTGCACCCGCCTCCCCCCCCCACCCCCCGCCGCCGCCGCACACTCCACCCTCAATATACACGAGTTGCACAACACCAGCTCCAGTGAGGATACAAATGACCTAACCCCATTAATTATGGTTGGGTTAGTACTGGACTCTATCAGTGGGAGTAAGTACTGCATTAGTAACAGCTGGCCACAGGCAATTCCAGAATCTTTACCTTTGCCTGGATTTCAAGGAATGAATTTGGTAATTTTCCCATGGTAACCAACAGCAACCCTATTTAGTAATGGTTAACAGACACTGGATTATCTTGCGCCGTTCTAAGATTTCCATTCAGTCCTTGACAGCGAGTAGAGACTCACAATAGACCTTGATTACAATACATGAAGCGAGTTTATCAAATAAATGATGAAGAAGCAATAGTGTAACAGTGATATAATGCAGTAATGAGTTCACTGTAATCCTGGCATCTACACCCCAAGACAGGTAAAAGAATAAATAAATCGCAGCTGCAAAAATGAATCTAAACATTAATTGAATTGGGATCCTGTCTAAGTGATTTACATATATTTATGAGCCAACCTGGAATTTTCTCATTACGGTGGGGGTGTGGGAACCCCATGGGGGAAGGGGAAGGGCGGGCGTGTGCATGGTCTGGGAGTGGATGGAAAGATAGTTGTGGGTCTAGGAGGAGCATTCGTGGTCATGTAAAAAGGACTTCTGCTTTTGTCATTCTATGCACACTGCCCAGTGGAAGAACAAAATGCATCGGAGTCCTCAATGTGGCTTAGGATCCTGACTGAAATATATTAATGTGGCTCCCATCTGTTTCAGGCGGGAGCACTAGCTACCTAAATTGAGGCCCATTCTGAAACCGCATCAGCCAGGCCTTGAGCGACAAGGGAGCAGTAACTTACTTTTACATCTTCATCTTGCTATCGCCCCACTCACGCTGAAATACACCCTCGGGCCTCATTGGAATAAATCCGGTGAGCTGCGGCAACCAATTAGGCATCACAACACAACTGGGCCTTTCAAATTTCAGCCAGTTTGGATGCCGTACCAGCCTGCAGGTAGGTCAGAGTTGGGTGTGATTTTGGACATCGCCTCTCTCGATGCTGCTCTCTCCAAACCATGCACAGAAAATTGTGTGTGCAGCAGTACGAAAGAGACGCTACCAGTGCTTCTTAAAGGGACACACACATCTTTCAGGTAAGTTTCAATTTTTCGCTTTGGACTGGTTTCTTTACATTTTATTGGAGTAGTGGCTTAGTGCAATACATTAAAAAAAATTGTTAAAGTGTATAAAGAGTGAAGGGAGGGATGCTGGACATTTGCAAGGCTTTGGATGTTGAAGGAAGGCCTCTAAGAACGTCACTTGGTCCCAGTCCTGGGGGCTCAATTTGCAGTCCCTCTTGGGCTGAACATCACATGGAGATGGAGCAGGGGCAGCAAAGGGGACAAGCTGCTCACAGAGGGAGGAGGAAGCAGAAGAGGAGGAAGCAGAAAGAAGGAGGCAACTTTCTGATTGGGACATCCGTGATCGAATCATCCACCTGCGGTACCAGTGAACACAACCTTTCAGCATTTGTCCCACACCTTAACTTCCCTCTGTTACTGACCATCACAGCGTCCTCTTGGCCACAATGCTGAAATAAAGGCCACCACAAAGTAAACTGGCCAATCCAACTTTATCCATTCATGCATCGAATATTAAATCAAAAAATAAACTAATCATTCTTGTGCATTCTCTTAATGACTGCCTTGCGTCGGCCGATGCCTATCCTATTGCTCTTACACAGTGCTACCCCAGTGGCTGCATCATAGATGTTGAAAGGCTTCTGACTTTCCGTAGGGGACATTACAGATGGTCTTGCAGGGTGACCTCAAGGAGCTGGTGGCTGGGAGTGTGGAATCGAATGACGGTGAATCTTCTTCACTCTCCTCTCCCTCTTCTTGGTGAACCAATGACTGGGCAGGCTGGATTTCATGGGCGTCTAAAATGAGGAAGGCTCAAGGGAGGGCGGTGGTGAGGGAAGGGCGGGAAAGCAAGAAGTGCATGCTTACACTATGTGCAGCTTGTATGTCTGAAGATATTGTGGGATGAGGGGGAAATGGGATGTGAGAAGAAGGATAACGTATGAGGATACCAGCATCCCAGAGTACTTAAGGAAGTGGCCCAAGAAATAGTAGATGTACTGCTAGTCATTTTCCAACATTCTATGGACTCTGGATCAGTTCCTATGAACTGGAGGGTAGCTAATGTAACCCCACTTTTTAAAAAAGGAGGGAGAGAGAAAACAGGGAATTATAGATCGGTCAGCCTGACATCGATAGTGGGGAAAATGTTGGAATCAATTATTAAAGATGTAATAGCAGCGCATTTGGAAAGCAGTGACAGGATCGGTCCAAGTCAGCATGGATATATGAAAGAGAAATCATGCTTGGCAAATCTTCTAGAATTTTTTGAGGATGTAACTAGTGGATTGGATAAGGGAGAACCAGTGGATGTGGTGTATTTGGACTTTCAAAAGGCTTTTGCCAAGGTCCCATACAAGAGGTTAGTATGCAAAATTAAGGCACATGGTATTGGGGGTAATGTATTGACGTGGATAAAGAACTGACTGGCAGACAGGAAGCAAAGAGCGGGAATAAACGGGTCCTTTTCAGAATGGCAGGCAGTGACTCGTGGGGTACCGCAAGGTTCAGTGCTGGGACCCCATCTATTTACAATATACATTAATGATTGAAACGAAGGAATTGAATGTAATATCTCCAAGTTTGCAGATGACACTAAGTTGGGTGGCAGTGTGAGCTGTGAGGAGGATGCTAAGAGGCTGCAGGGTGACTTGGACAGGATAAGTGAGTCGGCAAATGCGTGGCAGATGCAGTAAAATGTGGATAAATGTGAGGTTATCCACTTTGGTGGCAAAAACAGGAAGGCAGATTATTATCTGAATAGTGACAGATTAGTAAAAGGGGAGGTGCAATGAGACCTGGGTGTCATGGTGCATCAGTCATTGAAAGTAGGCATCCAGGTCCAGCAGGCAGTAAAGAAAGCAAATGGCATGTTGGCCTTCATTGCGAGAGGGTTTGAGTATAGGAGCAGGGAGGTCTTACTGCAGTTGTATTGAGCCTTGGTGAGACTACACCTTGAGTATTGTGTGCAGTTTTGGTCTCCTAATCTGAGGAAGGACATTCTTGCTTTGAGGGAGTGGTGCGGTGAAGGTTCACCAGACTGATTCACGGGATGGCAGGACTGACATATGAATAAAGATTGGAACGACTCGGCTTATATCCTCTGGAATTTAGAAGAATGTGAGAGGATCTCATCGAAACATATAAAATTCTGACTGGATTGGACAGGTTAGATGCAGGAAGAATGTTCCCGATGTTGGGGAAGTCCAGAACCAGGGGTCACAGTCTAAGGATAAGAGGTAAGCCATCTAGGACCGAGATGAGGAGAAACTTTTTCACCCAGAGAATTGTGAACCTATGGAATTCTCTATCACAGAAAGTTGTTGAGCCCAGTTTGTTGGATATATTCAAAAGGGAGTTAGATGTGGCTCTTATGGCTAAAGGGATAAAGGGGTATGTAGAGAAGGCAGGAGTGGGGTACTGAAGTTACATGATCAGCCATGATCATATTGAATGGTGGTGCAGGCTCGAAGAGCCAAATGGCCTGCTCCTGAACCTATTTTCTATGTTTCTATGTTTCTATCTTGTATTCTTTCAGCCCTCCGCTGGCCAAGGGCTCACCCATGCCCTTGTCAAGAATGGCCAGCACAGTCTGGTGAAGCTCAGAATGGGAGGTGTGCCTCGTGATTGGTACAGATTGTTGGTAGATGAATGATTGGGTTGGGGGTGGGGGGGGTCGTGCAGTGAGCAGTGTGTGAGGCTAGTGGTGCAGTTGGTAGGAGATGACTTTTGAAGATGCATTCCCTGACCTTGACCACTTGCCTGAGGTCATGAAACTTCTTTGGGCATTGGAGTCATGTCCTGGGGGTGACACTGCAGGCAGTGATGACCGCGGCAATCTTGTTCCACATTCTTCTTTCTGGAGAGCCTCATAGCCCGCTGTGGGTAGAGGACCTCTCTAACAATAATGGCCCCCTACACAAAGCTGGAGTGCTGAGTGATTTGTGTTAGTGCTGAAGCACTTTTACCATGTTTTATGTGCAAAAAGCAGTTCACCTTTCAGAGTTGCAGACTGCCTTGAAAGAAACAGGCTAGCTTTAAGTAAAGGCTGCCTCGCTCCAGAGATCCAAACTTGCTGAGCACACAGTCTGTTAGCCATGCGTTAGTCACTAGGCTGTGCGCTACAATTATGTAAAGTAGCAGATAACATCAAATTGGTACGCTTTCTGAACAAGCGCAGCCCATTTTCAGGCCTTATTGATTTTCATCCCCCTAGTCTTTTCCAACCAACGCTGTATTAGCTTAAATCCTACCCCTCTTTTCTGTTTTTCCTCCTTACTTATCCCTTTCTGTGATGTTTTTCTGAGATGAAGAGAAATTTCATCACTCAGAGAATGAAGAATCTTCACAATTCTCTACTCCAGAGGGCTGTGGAGGCTCAGTCGTTGAGAATATTCAAGAAAGAGATCAATAGATTTTTGAATATTAAGGGAATCAAGGGATATGGGGATAATGCAGGAAAGTGGAGTTGAGGTAGAAGATCAGCATGATCTTATTGAATGGCGGAGCAGGCTCGAGGGGAAAATGGCCTACTCCTGCTCCTATTCCTTATGTTATGTTCTTTCACCAGCGAGGCAGCATACCATTCGAGATTCCCAGTCATAACTGCAAAGAAAATTGCCTAATCGTCTGACTATACAATCTCCCATTACTACCACTTTCCTGTTCTACCAGCTTCTCACCCTTGCTCCACGGTAGCACAATGTTTCTCTGAACTGCTCTCCCAAGAGTTATTGCAACTGTTCATTACATACTTGTCCAACACTCTGCATCAAGTGGACAGTTCCATAACTCAGAGGTTCCCTCTACCTGTGCGACCTCTCTCCCTCTGCTGTCCCTGCAGATAATCTCCCACTCCTTTCTTTTTGCACTATTCTGGTGTCCCGAACTGCCTAGCACAGTGTCTTGAGTGGCTACATTCTGATCCAAAAAACCCTCATCCTCTCTGAAGCTGAGGAATGTGGCTCATTGCTACTGAAGCAAGAGCTTCTCTGCTCCAGAGACTCAATTTTATGACACTTGGTGCATATGTGCTGCTCCTAGATATACTGAGAATCCATGATGTCCCACATATCATAATCCACACACATCATGAGGGTTCTCTGTGCTGTCATCCATCTGTGTCTCACTGTCGAACTTAAAAATGCAGATCGTATTAGACTAACCTCCTACTAGCATCAAACTCTTGCAAGAATCAACCTCTTAACTCCCGTCTAACTGTATCTGAAAGCTGAACTCCTTCTAAAAATGACATTTCGGTGAGGCTAAACCACAGACTCTCCTGAGCTTCAGCACACAACTGGCCTCTCACATTTTGAGATCAATCTCTCACTACTCAGCTCAAATTCCTACTGTCTTGATTTACACATTGGCTCAACGGCCATGGGAGATAACAACTAATCACACCACCTATGACATCATAAGCAGTCCCTCGGAATCGAGGAAGACTTGCTTCCACTCCTGAAGTGAGTTATTTGGTGGCTGAACAGTCCAATACGAGAGACACAGACTTTGTCACAGGTGGGACAGATAGTCACTGAGGGAAGGGGTGTGTGCCGCACACTCTGCTGCCTGCATTTCATTTCTGCATGCTCTCGGCGTTGAGATTCGAGGTGCTCAGCGCCCTCCAGGATGCACTTCCTCCACTGAGGGCGGTCTTTGGCCAAGGACTCCCGGGTATCAGTGGAGATGTCGCACTTTATTAGGGAGGCTTTGAGGGTGTCCTTGTAATGTTTCCGTTGCCCACCTTTGGCTCGTTTGCTGTGAAGGAGCTCCGAGTAGAGCACTTGCTTTGGAGTCTCGTGTCTGGCATGCAAACTATGGGCCTGCCGAGCAGAGCTGATCGAGTGTGGTCAGTGTTTCAATGCTGGGGATGTTAGCCTGGACGAGGACGCTGATGTTGGTGCGTCTGTCCTCCCAGGAGATTTGTAAGATCTTGCGGAGACATCGTTGGTGATATTTTTCCAGCGACTTGAGGTGTCTACTGTACATGGTCCATGTCTCTGGGCCCTACAGGAGGGCGGGTATTACTACAGCCCTGTAGACCATGAGCTTGGTGGCAGTTTTGAGGGCCTGGTCTTCAAACACTCTTTTCCTCAGGCGTCCGAAGGCTGCAGTGGCGCACTGGAGGCAGTGTTGTATCTCGTCGTCGATGCCTGCACTTGTTGATAGGATCCTTACCAATGGATCCATCACAGACCCAATCCACATCTGGATCGGGGTCAAGCAGGGCTGCGTCATCATCTCAACCCTCTTCTCAATCTTTCCCGCCGCCATGCTCTACCTCACAGTCAACTAGCTCCCCGCTGGAGTGGAAGTAAACTACAGAACCAATGGGAACCATCTATGTAATCCATTACTGGCTGGCTCAAACCAATCTTCAGTCAAGGTACCAAATAATGCTCCTAGCATTTACATAGGATAACATAGGATATACAGCTCAGAAACAGGCCATTCGGCTCAACCAATCGATGCTGGCATTTATGCTCCACTCGATTTACTCTTGAAAAATCATTCATAATTTTTAAGACCTCTTAGATAACCCTTCAGCCTTGTCTTTTTAAGCCTGTTAATCCTTTTCTGATTTGTATACCCTCATATTTCTGGTACCATCCTTGTAAATATTTTTTGCTCCCTCTACAGTGCCACTATATCCTTTTTATAATGTGACCAGAATTGTACGCAGGACTCCAAGGGCCCGAATTTGGTGGACTTACTGCTGGCTGCCGCCGAGTTTACTCAGCGATCTCCATGTTTTCTGGGCACTCTCCTGGCTCGGCGTTCACTGACATTATTCATTAGTCTATTATGTGGTACCTTATCAAAGGCCTTTTGAAAATCTAGATAAATGGCATCTGCTGCATTACACGTGTCTACTCTCTCGGTTACTAGTTCAAAAAATTCAATGAGGTTGGTCAAGCAAGCTTTTCATAGAAACATAGTGTTATGTATGTAAACCTGCAAATACCATGTCTAACCACTAGAGGGCTCATCCCCTGGAGTCCCAAGTGAGCCCACAATACCTTGGGAGCACCTGAATATAAGGAGGTCTCACAGGCTGGAGAGGCACTCTGAGATCTGTAATAAAGGACTACGGTCACATTTAATTTGAGCTTGCAGTCCATTGTCTGACTCTTTGTTAAAGACATAACAACTGGTGACGAGATACAGATGACGAACCCCAATGCAACAATGCAGAGAACTGTGAATACCCTGGAGAAATTTTCACAGGGAGATGATTGGGAAATCTTCGTGGAGCGACTTGACCATTACTTCGTGATCATTTTCCAACTATCGACTCTGTATATAAGGAGGACCTGTATATAAGGAGGCCTCACAGGCTGGAGAGGAACTCTGTGATCTGTAATACAGAACTACGGTCACACTTACTATGAGCTTGCAGTATCTAGTCTGACTCTTTATTAAAGACATAACATATAGGGCCAAGTTTCGGGCCGTGCCTAGAACGGCGCAGCCCCGACCTGGACGCCCGTTTTTCGCGCCACAAAGTGCGCCTGAAAAAAACTTCCAGATTCTCCGGCTCCCTGCTGGTCCTCTGGCCCTCGGCACGGCACAGCACGAGCTGCAGGGGGCGGAGCTAGGTCCCTGCGCTGAAAACAGTGCCGGAACCTCTGCACATGCATGCTACAGTGGGCGCGCATGTGCAGTAGCTCCAGGCGCCTGAAACTGTGTGGGACGGGCCCGAAGCACGCAGTCCCTAGCCCTGGCCGAATGGCCTCACTGGGGCTGCGTGCATAAGGCTCCTCCCACGCCCAGCTCCTGCTTCCTCCGAACCGGACCCGACCCGACTTGACTCCCGCTCCCACCGCCCCCCCGACCGGACCGCCCCCCCCCCCCCCCCCTCGCCGACCCGACCTCCGCTTCCCCCGCTCCCGACCTTCCCCCCCCTCCCTGACTGACCTCCGCTCCCGACCGATCTCCGCCCCCCCCGACCAATCTACCCCCCCCCTCCCGACTAACCCTCCCTTCCGCCCCGACCCGTGCTCCCGACCCCCCAAGACCCCGGTCCCGACGCCACCTACCTATCAATCCAGTAAGTCTAAGCTCGAAGTCTTGGGCACGGCCGGGCCCGGCCCGTTCAGCCTCCCTCTCCTTTCTTTCTCTCTCTCTCTCTCTCCCTTCTCTCTCCCTCTCTCTCTTCCCCCCTTCTCTCCCCCCTTCCCCTCCCTCCCTTCTCATTACACATCACCCAGTCGAGGAACCAACTGGAGAGCTGGCCATTCTCGACTGGGTGAAGTGTAATGAGAAGGGACTAATTAGCAATCTTGGGGAACAGTGACCATAATATGGTAGAATTCTTTATTAAGATGGAGAGTGACACAATTAACTTGTGGAAAGGTAACTTCGACGGTATGAGACGTGAATTGGCTAGAATAGACTGGCAAAAGATACTTAAAGGGTTGACGGTGGATAAGCAATGGCAAACATTTAAAGATCACATGGATAAACTTCAGCAATTGTACATCTCTGTCTGGAGTAAAAATAAAACGGGGAAGGTGGTTCAACCATGGCTAACAAGGGAAATTAAGGATAGTGTTATAATCTGGCTGGAAAAAGCAACAAACCTGAGGACTGGGAGAAATTTAAAATTCAACAGAGGAGGACAAAGGGTTTAATTAAGAGGGGAAATATAGAGTATGAGAGGAAGCTTGCAGGAAACATAAAAACTGACTGCAAAAGCTTCTATAAATATGTGAAGATAAAAAGATTAGTGAAGATAAAAGTAGGTCCCTTGCATTTGGATTCAGATGAATTTATAATGGGGAACAAAGAAATGGCAGATCAACTGAACAAATACCTTGGTTCTGAATTCACGAAGGAAGACACAAATAACCTTCCGATTGTACTCGGGGACAGTAGGTCTAGTGAGAAGGAGGAACTGAAGGATATCCTTATTAGGCGGGAAGTTGTGTTAGGGAAATTGATTGGATTGAAGGCCGATAACTCCCCGGGGCCTGATAGTTTGCATCCCAGAGTACTTAAGGAAGTGGCCCTAGAAATAGTGGATGCATTGTTGATCAATTTCCAACAGTCTATCAACTCTGGATCAGTTCCTGTGGACTGGAGGGTAGCTAATGTAACACCACTTTTTAGGAAAGGAGGGAGAGAGAAAACGGGCAATTATAGACCTGTTAGCCTGATATCAGTAGTGGGGAAAATGTTAGAATCACTTATTAAAGATGAAATAGCAACGCATTTGGAAAGCAGTGACAGGATCATTCCAAGTCAGCATGGATTTATGAAAGGGAAATCATGTTTGACAAATCTTCTATAATTTTTTGAGGATGTAACTGGTAGAGTGGACAATGGAGAACCTGTGGATGTGGTGCATTTGGACTTTCAAAAGGCTTTTGACAAGATTCCGCACAAGAGATCGGTGTGCAAAATGAAAGCGCATGGTATTGGGGGTAATGTACTGACGTGGATCGAGAACTGGTTGGCAGACAGGAAGCAGAGAGTCGAGATAAACGGGTCCTTTTCAGAATGGCAGGTAGTGATTACTGGGGTGCTGCAGAGCTCAGTGCTGGCACCCCAGCTATTTAACAATATAAATAAATGATTTAGATGAAGGAATTAAGAGGCTGCAGGGTGACTTGGACAGATTAGGTGAGTGGGAAGTGCATGGCAGATGCAATATAATGTGGATAAATGTGAGGTTATCCATTTTGGGGGCAAAAACACGAAGGCAGAATATTATCTGGATGGCGGAAGATTAGGAAAAGGGGAGGTGCAACGAGACCTGGGTGACATTGTTCATCAGTCACTGAAAGTGGGCATGCAGGTACAGCAGGCGGTGAAGAAGGCAAATGGTATGTTGGCCTTCATAGCTAGGAGATTTGAGTATAGGAGCAGGGAGGTCTTACTGCAGTTGTACAGGGCCTTAGTGAGGCCTCACCTGGAATATTGTGTTCAGTTCTCATCTCCTAATCTGAGGAAGGACGTTCTTGCTATTGAGGGAGTGCAGCGAAGGTTCACCAGACTGATTCCAGGGATGGCTGGACTGTCATTTGAGGAGAGACTGGATCAACTGGGCCTTTATTCACTGGAGTTTCGAAGGATGAGAGGAGATCTCATAGAAACGTATAAGATTCTGACAGGACTGGACAGGTTAGATGCGGGAAGAATGTTCCCGATGTTGGGGAAATCGAGAACCAGGGGACATAGTCTGAGGATAAGGGGTAGGCCATTTAGGACTGAGATGAGGAGCAACTTCTTCACTCTGAGAGTTGTTAACCTGTGGAATTCCCTGCTGCAGAGAGTTGTTGATGCCAGTTCATTGGATGTATTGAAGAGGAAGTTAGATATGGCCCTTACGGCTAAAGGGATCAAGGGGTATGGAGAGAAAGCAGGAAAGGGGTACGTAGGGAATGATCAGCCATGATCATATTGAATGGCGGTGCAGGCTCGAAGGGCCGAATGGCCTACTCCTGCACCTATTTTCTATGTTTCTATACTCAAATCCCCTAGCTATGAAGGCCAACATGTCATTTTCCTTCTTCAGCGCCTGCTGTACCTGCATGCAACTTTCAATGATTGATGTACCATGACACCCAGGTCTCGTTGCACCTCCACTTTTCCTAATCTGTCGCCATTCAGATAATATTCTGCCTCCCTGTTTTTGCCACCAATGTGGATAACCTCACATTTATCCACATTATACTGCATCTGCCGTGCATTTGCCCACTCACCTAACCTATCCAAGTCACCCTGCAGCCTCTTAGCATCCTCCTCACTGCTCACACTGCCACCCAGCTTAGTGTCATCTGGAAATTTGGAGATATTACACTCAATTCCTTCATATAAATCATTGCTGTATATTGCAAATAGCTGGGATCCCAGCACTGAACCCTGTGGCACCCCACTAGTCACTGCCTGCCATTCTGAAAAGGACCCATTTATCCTGACTCTCTGCTTCCTTTCTGTCAACCAGTTCTCTATCCACGTCAATACATTACCCCAATATCATGTGCTTCAATTTTGCACACTAATCTCTTGTGTGGGACCTTGTCAAATGCCTTTTGAAAGTCCAAATACACCACATCCACTGGTTCTCCCTTGTCCACTCTGCTAGTTACATCCTCAAAAATTTTTAGAAGTTTTGTCAAGCATGATTTCCTCTTCATAAATCCACGTTGTCTTGGACAAATCCTGTCACTGCTTTCCAAATGCGCTGCTATTTAATCTTTAATAATTGATTCCAACATTTTACCCACAACCGATGTCAGGCTAACCAGTCTATAATTCCCCGGTTTCTCATTTCCTCCTTTTTTAAAAATTGGTGTTACATTAGCTACCCTCCAGTCCATAGGAACTGATCCAGAGTCGGTCGACTGTTAGAAAATGATCACCAATGCATCCACTATTTCGAGGGCCACTTCCTTAAGGACTCTGGGATGCAATCCCATCAATTTCCCGAACACAATTTTCTGACTAATAAGGATTTCCTTCCGTTCCTCCTTCTCGCTAGACCCTCAGTCCCCTAATATTTCCGGAAGTTTATTTGTGTCTTCCTTCTTGAAGACAGACCAAAGTATTTGTTCAATTGGTCTGCCATTTCTTTGTTCCCTATTATGAATTCACCTGAATCTGACTGCAAGAGACCTACGTTCGTCTTCACTAATCTTTTTCTCTTCGCATATCTATAGAAGCTTTTGCTGTCAGTTTTTATGTTCCCAGCAAGCTTCCTCTCATACTCTATTTTCCCCCTCCTAATTGTCCTCCTCTGCTGAATTCTAAATTTCTCCCAGTCCTCAGGTTTGCTGCTTTTTCTGGCCAATTTATATGCCTCTTCCTTGGATTTAACACTGTCCCTAATTACCCTTGTTAGCCACGGTTGAGCCACCTTCCCCATTTTATTTTTACTCCAGACAGGAATGTACAATTGTTGAATTTCACCCATGTGATCTTTAAATGTCAGCCAATGCCTATCCACCGTCAACCCTTTAAGTATCATTCACCAGTCTATTCTAGCCTATTTAAGTCTCATACCATCGAAGTTACCTTTCCTTAAGTTCAGGACCCTAGTCTCTGAATTAACTATGTCACTCTCCATCTTAATAAAGAATTCTACTATATTATGGTCACTCTTCCCTAAGGGGCCTCACACAACAAGGTTGCTAATTAGTCATTTCTCATTACACATCACCCAGTCTAGGATGGCCAGCCCTCTAGTTGGTTCCTCGACATATTGGTCCAGAAAACCATCCCTAATACATTCTAGGAAATCCTCCTCCACTGTATTGCTACCAGTTTGGTTAGCCCAATCAATATGTAGAATAAAGTCACCCATGATAACTGCTGTACCCTTATTGCTTGTGTCCCTAATTTCCTGTTTTGATGCCATCCCCAACCTCACTACTACTGTTTGGTGGTCTGTACACAACTCCCACTAGCGTTTTCTGCCCTTTGGTATTCCGCAGCTCTACTCATACAGATTCCACATCATCTAAGCTAATGTCCTTCCTTACTGTTGCATTAATTTCCTCTTTAACCAGAAACGTTACCCCATCTCATTTTCCTTTCTGTCTATCCTTCCTGAATGTTGAATACCCCTGGATGCTGAGTTCCCAGCCTTGGTCACCCTGGAGCCATGTTTCCATAATCCCAATTATTTCATATTCGTTAATTGCTGCCTGCGCAGTTAATTCGTCCACCTTATTATGAATACGCCTCGCATTGAGGCACAGGGCCTTTAGGCTTGTCTTTTTAACTCACTTTGTCCCTTTAGACTTTTGCTGTAATGTGGTCCTTTTTGATTTTTGCATTCGGTTTCTCTGCCCTCCACTTTTACTTTTCTTCTTTCTATCTTTTGCTTCTGCCCCCATTTTACTTCACTCTGGCTCCCTGCATAGGTTCCCATCCCCCTGCCATATGAGTTTAACCCCTCCCCAACAGCACTAGCAAACACTCCCCCTAGGAAATTGGTTCCGGTCCTGCCCAGGTGCAGACTGTCCGGTTTGTACTGGTCCCACTTCCCCCCGAACCAGTTCCAATGTCCCAGGAATTTGAATCCCTCCCTCCTGCACCACTCCTCAAGCCACGTATTCATCTTAGCTATCCTGTTATTTCTACTCTGACTAGCACATTGCACTGACAACAATCCTGAGATTATTACCTTTGAGGTCCTTTTTAATTTAACTCCAAGTTCCCTAAATTCAGCTTGGAGGACCTTATCCCGTTTTTTTACCGATATCGTTGGTACATATATGCACCACGGCAAGTGACTGTTCACCCTCCCCCTCCAGAATGCCCTGCAGCCATTCCGAGACATCCTTGACCCTTGCACCAGGGAGGCAACTTACCATCCTGGAGTCTCGGTTATGACCGCAGAAACGCCTATCTATTCCCCTTACAATAGAATCCCCTACTATAGCTCTCCCATTCTTTTTCCTGTCCTCCTGTGCAGCAAAGCCACCCACAGTGCCATGATCTTGGCTGCTGCTGCCTTCTCCTGATGAGCCATCTCCCTCAACAGTATCCAAAGTGGTGTAACTGTTTTGGAGGGAGATGACCGCAGTGCATTCCTGCACTGACCTTTTGAAATCCATGCTGACTATTCATTATTATATTTTTAGTTTCTAGATGTTCTTCTCTTTTCTCCTTTAGTAGGGATTCCATTATTTTTCCTACCAGAAATGTTAAGTTGACTGGTTTATAGTTCCCTGGACATGTTCTATCTCCCTTCTTTTATATAGGTATTTTGTTAGCTATCCCTAGTCCTCCTGCACTACACCTTATTCTAACGAATTATTAAATATGTATAGTAATGCCTCTGCTATCTCTGCCCTAGATTCCTTTAAAATGCGCGAATGTAATCTGTCTATACCAGGGATTGTATCCTCTTTGAGTTTGATTCATTTATTTAATATTTTTCTTCTTTATTTTAAATGCAGTTATCTCATTTATAATCTCATCATCCTATGTCATGTCCACCTGTTCTGACTCCCTGGTAAATACTGAAGCAAAGTAATTGTTAATATTTCTGCCATCTTTCTATTTCTACCTATAATATCCTGTCTATCCCTTAATGGCCCTATTCCCATCCCAACTTTCCTTTTTTTATTTATGTGTCCAAAATAGTTTACTATTTTGTGTTATGTTCCTTGATAATTTAATTTAATAGTTCCTTTTTGCCTATCTAATTGTATTTTGACTTCTCTCCTAGTCTCTTAATATTTTCTCTTGTCATGCTATCCCCTGCTGGCCATGTATTTAGTGTACACCTCGTTCCTTACCCTCAATTTCCCCTTTTGTCTTCATTCATACTTGGTGTCTCATTAGGGTTTAGCGTGTTCTTGTTTTTTAGCGGAATATATTTTTCCCGGACTCTGTTGAACACTGTTTTAAATATTTCCCACTGCTGTTCTACAATGTTAATTGTGTATTGTGTGACATTATACAGCAAAGCAAATTCAATAAATTGACTGTGAAATTAAGTAAATTAAACTTGAAATATAGTAAAATAAATACGTCAAGATTTCAGTTTTCGTTTTTCAGTCAATCCTGCTGAGGCTAATGTTCAAAAGAGCATTTGGAACTGTACTTGCTTGGTATTATTCTCTGATACTTTTCTTTCATTTCTTTTACTACCTGTTTCCTTAGTTCTCTATCTTACCCGACTCCTTTGCTTATTTTTTCTCTTTCCTGTCCTACACATACTCAGTTCTTTTTTTCTACTCCCTTTTCTTATTTTTCTATTGTACCTCTCCTCCAACAGTCTTTCCTTTATTCCTTGTAGTTTTCACACTTTAATGTGGGGTAACATCAAGGGTGTGGGCCAATGCATGAAGAGTCCAGAAAGTCGAGTCCAGAAAGTAGGAGGGAGCAGGCGGTAGGCACTGATGTAGCACAACAATCTGGAGGGAGAGGGCCACAGGAACACTGTTACATGAAGTGAGAATGTTTGTGGGTATTTTTCACGACAGATTGTCTGGTTATTATCACATTTGCTTTTTATGAAACCTTACCATGCCCAAATTGGCTGCTGCATTTCCTATATTGCAACGGTGATTACACTTCAAATGTGCTTCATTGTCTGTAAAGCTCTTTGGGACATTCTGAGATCATGAAAGATATATATATATATATATAAATTATTTCTTTCTTTCTTTTTCTGACCTCTCCTCCAATTAAAATAAAGTTATTTAAAGCCATGGGAGTTGACATTTGTCTTACGATTAGGAAGTACTGCATAATATCAAAGTGCTTCCTGAGATTGTCATGTAACTTCATGTAAATTGGCATTTACCACAACAGAGTGAAGAATCTTATTTCATATCTTGGTTTATCTCAAATAGTCAGGACTCAAATTTATCAGAAAGTTGATTATGAATTAGCACCTAGCTAACTTGCATCAAGCTGTGTAATTTTCCATTATCTGAACTGGAGCAACATGTGGTGAAATACTAGAAAAGCAATGTTAATTGTGTATTGTGTGACATTATACAGCAAAGCGAATTCAATAAATTGTCATTAAATTTAAAAATCTATTTTCTTTTTCTTGAACATATGAGACAGAATAATATTAGCACAATGATTTTTTCAAACATCCCATTCAATTGATCTGTATAATTCTAAGGGCTAGAATTTCCATCGGAATAAATCGCTGTCGCCCATTTCACATCGCTACGGCTAACGGCCAAATTAAAAAAGCGAAACCAGCGGTTTTTAAAATGGGCGATATTCCGGAGATCCCGAAAAATAATAAAACACGAACAGCGGAAATATCGATTATAGATGTCAATGGAAAGTCTAGCTCTTAGTAATTAAAGTACTGGGATTACTGGTCAAGATACTGGCAGGTGGTGAGTGACTCACAGGCTTTTTATCCTGTATGTAGGAGCCAATTCTACTGTATCCTCTCCTTCATTATATAATACAAGTCTTACTCATGATTCCAGAACTAGTTGATTTTTCTTGAGAGATATTTATTTCAATCATCTGACCTCTGCTTTCATATGAGTCCATTTAAAAAAGCACTTCCTAGAGGGGTATAGTTCCTGTTAGCAAACTTCCAGAAAAGTAGATGGCCAGAATAAATTGTGAATGGTTCAGAGGTGATCGAACTACATTTCCTTACGTCTGAAGGTAGGGAATTTTTAATTTTATTTTTCAATATATTACTTTTCCTGCCATGGACTTCACAAAGGAGAATGTAAGGCCTAGAAATTGGGCTAGTTACCACCACCCATTGGCGGCAGATTCCTGCAAAAAAATGGCAGCCGCCACTCTAACGCCTGTTTCTAGCATGGGAATCGGCAGCTACCATTTTGGTGAGGGCTAATGCCCTGGACATGCAAATCTGGAAAGTGTGACATCACATGCTGACTTAACACCACACTCTGTGAACTTGGACATTAATGCTGAATTTAGCAGTGATTACAAGCCCACTCTGAAAAGCGAATGTGCAGCAGACCATCAAAGATGCTATCAGCATCTTAAACGGACACACGCATCTTTCAGGTAAGTTTGCATTTAAGCTTTTGGAATCAATTTTTAATATTTTATTGAAGTAATGACATCGCAATAGATGTTAAAGGTTGTTAAAGAATGCAGCGAGTGCTGCTGGATGCTTGCAAGGCCTCCGATGGTAAAGGAAGGCTATCTGAGAAGACAGAAAATGCTCAGCAGGTCAGGCAGCATCAGATCGAAATGCTGCCGGACCTGCTTTGTATTTCCAGCATTTTCTGCTTTTATTTCAGATTTCCAGCATCCAATCGCAAAGGGAAGAGGAAGACACAGAAGAGAAAGAGGCAGAAGAGGAGGAAGCAGAAGGAAGGATGCGGCCCAGACAGCCCTTTTCTGGCTTGGATATCCGGAATGGAATCATCCATCTGCGGTCCCAGTGACCACAACCTCAATTTCCTTTTCAACATTAGTCCCATACCTTACCTTCCCTCTGTTACTGATCATCACAGTGCCCTCTTGGCCACAATGCTGAAATAAAAGCCACTAAAAAACAAACTTTCTAATCTAACTTTATACACCTATCCATCCAATATTACATCAAAAAATCAACTAATCATTCTTGTACATTCCCTGAGTGAGTGTCTTGCCTGTGCATTTGCCTATCCTAGTGCTCTTATGCAGTGCTACCCCAGTGGCTGCAGCATGGCTGGTGGAAGGCTGCTACTTTTCAGTGGGGGACACTGCAAATTGCCTTTCTGGTTGACCTTGAGGAGCTGATGGCTGGGAGTGTGAAATCGAGTGACGGTGTTTCTTCTTCTTCTCCTTCTTCCTCTTCCTCACACTCCTCTCCCTCTTCTTGGTCAACCACTGGCTGGGCAGACTGCATTTCATGGGTGTGTGAAATGAGGAAGGCGCAAGGGTAGGCTTATGAGGGAAAACAAGAGGTGCACGCGAGAAGAAGGATACAGCCATGAGCCATGCCCCTGCCAAGGATGGTCAGCACCATCTACTCCAAGGGGGTGAGGTGAGGCTAGGACTGGGAGGTGTGCCTCATGTTTGGTACAGATTGTTGGTAGGTGAGTGATTGAGGGGGGTGTCATGCATTGAGCAGTGTGCGAGGCTACTGATGCAGTTGGTAGGAGACAGCTTTTGAAGATGCATTCCCTGACCTTGATCACTGGTCTGAGGTCTTGAACCTTCTTTAGGCACTGAAGCCAGGTTGTGGGGGTGACAGTGCTGGCAGTGATGGCCTCCATGATCTGGTCTCACATCGCTCTTTCTGGAGCCTCCTGGCCTCTGTGGGTAGAGGAGCTCTCTTTCAGTGTTGAGCCCCTGCACAAAGCTGGAGTGCTGCGTGCACAATCTTGAGGGCCCTTCCCTGGCTTACTGAGCCATTTATGTTAGTGCTGAAGCACTTTTCCAATTATTTTAGGTGTTTATGGAGGGAGTCACAGCACGCAGAGGGGGTTCTCTTCCCTTCCAATGGTTGAAAGAGACCTCCCCAGGAGACCACAAGCAGGGATGTAGTCAGGAGGACCAGGCTGCAGTGGCGCAAACCTTTCAATTATCTCAGTGGATCACGAAATGTTACTGCAAAGCCACACTCAACCTCATCCTGCTGTGTCATTCATCACACCCCCATGACTCAGCTTTCCCCTAGCTAATCCTGCACATCCTTACTCACACCAACTTACCTTGCACCTGCACCCATCCCTCGCTCTCTATTTACATTATCAATTCCCTGTCTCACAAGCCACCCCTCAGCCTCATCCTAGTCCAATCATACCAAGTGTAGGCACTTGTGTTATTTAGCCAATGTTAATGTAAAGTTTCTGCTAATTTGCTGTCAAACATTGAAATCTTTATTTGCATTCTTGGACAGATCTGTGTGCACCTTTGGACGTATCTTAGGGAGTTACAGTGAATGATGAGACACATTGGTACCCCCCCACAATGGCAATGAGTGTGAAAGGAATGGCTTGGGCATTGTAGGGATGCTTCATGGTGTTTGTGTGGGGTGGTGCCAACCTGGCGCATCATGTGGCAACTAGGTGTATCAAGTGAAGTAAATCTGGCCATGGTCCCAGACAGCAATGTGGCCACAGTGGCCTGGGAACAGCTACTTGAAGGTAAATCAGTGTGAGGCATTCAAGGAGGAGATCCGGAGGCCTCAGGCCAAACATGTGCCCTTAAAGAAATACATAGAAACATAGAAACAAAGAAAATAGGAGCAGTAGTAGGCCATTCGGCCCTTCGAGTCTGCACCGCCATTCAATGTGATTATGGCTCATCCTCTATTTCAATGCTATATTCCCGCTTTTTCCCTATACCCCTTGATGCCCTTTGTTTCTAGAAATCTATCTATCTCCCTCTTAAATATATTCAGTGACTTGGCCTCCACAGCCTTCTGTGGTAGAGAATTCCACAAGTTCACCACCCTCTGAGTGAAAACATTTCACCTCATCTCGGTCCTAAATTTCCTACCCCGTATCCTAAGACTGTGACCCCTTGTTCTAGACTTCCCAGCCAGGGGAAACATCCTCCCTCATCCAGTCTATCCAACCCAGTCAGAATTCTATGTTTCAATGAGATCCCCTCTCATTCTTCTAAACTCTAGTGAATACAGGTCTAGTCGATCCAATCTCTCCTCATACGACAGTCCTGCCATCCCAGGAATCAGTCCAGTGAACCTTTGCTGCACTCCCTCTATGGCAAGTATATCCTTTCTTAGGTAAGGAGACCAAAACTGCACACAATACTCCAGGTGCGGTCTCACCAAGGCCCTGTATAACTGTAGTAAGATATCCTTGCTCCTGTACTAAAATCCTCTTGCAATGAAGGCCAACATACCATTTGCCTTCCCAACTATTTGCTGCACCTGCATGTTTGCTTTCAATGACACCCAGGTCCGTCTGCACATCGACACTTCCCAAGCCATCACCATTTAAATAATACTTTGTCCTTATGTTTTTCCTACCAAAGTGGATAACTTCACATTTATCCACACTATACTGCATCTTCCATGTGTTTGTCCACTCACTCAACCTATCTAAATTGACTTACAGCGTCTTTGCATCCTCCTCACAAACTCACAATCCCACCTAGTTTTGTGTCATCAGCAAACTAGGAAATATGACATTTGGTTCCCTCATCCAAATCATTTATATATATTGTGAATAGCTGGGGCCCAAGCAATGACCCCTGTGGTACCCCACTAGTCACTGCCCGCCACCCCAAAAAGGACCTGTTTATTCCTACTCTTTGTTTTCTGTCAGTTAACCAATTTTCAATCCATGCCAGTACATTACCCCCAATCCTATGTGCTTTAATTTTGCACACTAACCTCTTATGTGGGACTTTATCAAAAGCCTTTTGAAAATCCAAATACACTACATCCATTGGTTCTCCCTTATCTATTCTATCAATTACATCCTCAAAAAACACAAGTTGGTTTGTCAAACATGATTTTCCTTTCATAAATCCATGTTGGGAATAACAATTCTAGAGCCCCCTGGATGTCTAGGAATTACAGGGGAGGATAAAGAAAAAAAGGGAAGCTTATGTCATATACAGATGGCTAAATACTGTAGAATCTCTGGAGGAATATAGAAAGTTCAGAGGTACAATTAAAAAGGATATTAGGGATGCTAAGAGAGAGCATGAAAAGTTCTTGGCAAGTAAAATAAAGGAAAACCCAAAGTTATAAATATAAGAGCAAGAGAATAACTAAAGAAAGGGTAGGGCCTATTAGAGACCATGAGGGTAATCTGTGTGTAGAGGCGGAAGATATTGGTATGGTTCTTAATGAATACTCTGCGTTTGTTTTCACAAAGGAAAGGGACAATGCAGATATTACTATCGAGGAGTGTGAAATTCTGGATGAAATAAATATAGTGAGAGAGGAGGTATTAAAGGGTTTAGCGGCTTTTAACATGGATCAGTTCCCAGGCCCGGATGAAGTGCATCCCAGCCTGTTGAGCGAAGCAAAAGAGGAAATAGCAGAGGCCTTGACGATCATTTTCCAGTCCTCTTTGAAGTCAGGCATGGTGCCGGAGGACTGGAGGACTGTTAATGCGGTACCCTTATTTAAGAAGGGAGAAAGGGATAGGCTGAGTAATTACAGGCCTGTCAGCCTAACCTCAGTGGTGGGGAGATTACTGGAAAACATCCTGAAGGGCAGGATAAATCTACATTTAGAAAGGCAAGGATTAATCAGGGACAGTCAGCACAGATTTGTTAAGGGAAGATTATGTTTGACGAACCTAACTGAATTTTTCGAGGAGGTAACCAGGAGGGTCGATGAGGATAGTGCATATGATGTAGTGTATATGGACTTTAGGAAAGCTTTTGATAAGTTCCCACATGGCAGACTGGTCATGAAGGTAAAAGCACGTGGGATCCAGGGCAAAGTGGCAAGTTGGATCCAAAATTGGCTTGGAGGCAGGAAGCAAAGGGTAATGGTTGATGGATGTTTTGGGGATTGGAAGGATGTTTCCAGGGGGGTTCCACAGGGCTCAGTACTGGGTCCCTTGCTTTTTGTGGTATACATTAATGATCTAGATTTGAATATACAGGGTATGATTAAGAAGTTTGCAGATGACTGTGTGGTTGATACTGAAGAGGAAAGTCATGGACTGCAGGAGTATATCAATCAAATGGTCGGGTGGGCAGAACAGTGACAAATGGAATTTAGTTCAGAGAAGTGTGAGTTAATGCACTTGGGAAGGGCTAATAAGGAAAGGGTATGCACATTAAATGGTAAGCCACTTAGAAATGCAGATGAACAAAGGGACCTTGGAGTGCTTGTCCACAGATCCCTGAAAGTAGCAGGTCAGGTGGATAAGGTGGTTAAGAAGCATATGGAATGCTTGCTATTATTGGCTGAGGCATAGAATGCAAGAGCAGGGAGGTTATGCTTAAATTGTATAAAACACTGGTTAGGCCACAGCTGCAATATTGCGTGCAATTCTGGTCGCCGTATTATAGGAAGAACGTGATTGCACTGGAGAGGTGATTTACAAGGATACTGCCTGGAATGAAGAATCTTAGCTATGAGGACAGATTGGATAGGCTGGGTTTGCTCTCCTTGGAACAGAGGAGGCTGAGGGGAGACTTCATTGAGGTGTATAAAATTTTGAGGGGCCTGGATATAGTGGATGGTAAGGGCTTATTTCTGTTGGTGGAAGGCTCAATTACGAGGGGGCATAGGTTTAAGGTGGTTGGTGGAAGGTTTTGAGGGGAAACTTATTCATGCAGAGGGTTTTGGGGGTCTGGAACTCACTGCCTGGAAAGGTGGTAGAGGCAGATACCCTCACCATATATAAAAGGTTCTTGGATGGGCACTTGAGGTTACGGGTCTAGAGCTGGTAAGTGGGATTAGACTGGATAACCTCTTGTTGACTGGCACAGATACGATGGTAAGAACTTCAGGGAATCTAATATGGCCAGAGTGATCTCATGGACTAATTTTGATCACCTGGATGGTTCGGAGAGGAATTTTCCCAGATTTTTTTCCCCAATTGGCCTGGGTTTTTATCTGTTTTTGCCTCTCTCAGGAGATTGTATGGCTCCGGGTCGAGTGGAGTGTAAAATGTTGCGATACATGGGGAATCGCAGTTGTGGGGGCAGACTGGTTGGGCTGGATACTCTTTACCTGTCCACCATTGTTCATTAATCATAGGTTTATATGTAATCTTCAGGGCTGCTGACCGAGGGCCGTGAGGCTCTTTTTCGGCTGGCGCGGACACAATGGGCCGAAATGGCCTCCTTCTGCACTGTAAATTTCTATGTTTCTATGTGTGCTGATGCCCTGTGACCTGTGCAGCATCAGTTGATTGCGCAGAAGGTTGATTTTGTTGTTGGTACTGCTGGTGTGCCTGGTGATGGTGCTGGAGCTGATCATGGTGGGATTCTGAGGTCCAAGGTGAGATAGTTTCAAGGGCACTGATGCGAATATAATAGATGGAAGATGAATTTTATTTGACAGAGGTGATCTGTCAATGGTGAGAGAGGTTGTTCCAATGAGATGACCCAGGATTGAGAGATTGCTCCAAACAGTTGCAACTTGCATAAAGCTCCTAATGCAGTAAGCAACAGCTTTTGATCTTGGAAAATGAATAGCTGTAAGATTGCAGCTATCAAGTATAGAAATGAATTCATGGTCACACAACACCCAACTTCCTTACCTGACGTGATCCCCGTGGACATCTTGGTAAAATGGTGCATTCAGCTCAAAATTCTTTTTAATAGGCTCTTAAAAAGGTCATAATGTCCTAAATTGCCTCCCCCTCTGCTGTATGTCGGGTCTGTTCAGCATTGACAGACTCGACATCTGGGAAAGTAGTATGGCAGTGGGTTCCCACCAGACTTCCGGCCAAAGAGTGGCTAAGATGTGAGAGGAGCATGCTTACAGCACCAGCTTCATACATAATTAAATGTGTCTCCAAGCAGTTCTCACCGAGCACCACACATTCCTAATTAAGCTGCAGTTTTTTTGTTAATTTACCACAGTCCAAATTTAACTTGGACATCCTTATTGGGATATTTTGACTCAGAGCGGCATTCCTGAATTTGGATTTGGGGAGTAAAAAAGGGATAGCGTGTGCTTACTTTTTTTTCATGCAAATTGTATTAGGATGGTGTAGCCAATTATTTAAACTTTAAGTGATGGATCATCAAACTGGAATAAGATGTTAATAAGAACATAAGAATTAGGAGCAGGAGTAGGCCATCTTCTCCCTCAACTCCACTTCCCTGCACTGTCCCCATAATGATTCCCTTAATATTCCAAAATCTATCTATAAGATTGAGGAGCGTGTAAAGAGTTAACCATATTCAGACCAAAACTCCCTTTAGTATTTATGGAAAATCAACATAGGCACATAAATAAAAAAGGCAAAAAATAAATAAATTTAAATCACAGTAAAATATTAAAATATTCTATGCATAGTAAAATCAAAGAGTTTATTTTGCAAATTTGTGCTCCCAGAGCTTCATACATGGAAACACCGATCAGAAATTTGGGTATGGATGTCAGCTACTCCCTCAAGATTTTCCAACAAAGAAAATAATTATAATTTTATATAAAAATATATAGCTCACTCTCAAATTAGAAAGTGGCACATAAAGCAAAGAGGTTTTGGAGGGATTAACAGAGTAGTAAAAAGAGGGCCCAATTTCCATAGCCAATTACATCATTGTGCCAGTTTACCTCTGCCTAATACTCTCTGTGCATACAAATACACAGAGACACTGAGGGTCTGATGTGTACTGGTAAGCTGTGGGGGGACGGGGGTATGGGGGAAGGCAAGAACAGCGGGAGAACGCTTCAAAACCAGGGACGCGGTGTTCCTGTCAAATTTAATGGCAGAACCTCATTATAATTTTTTTCTTCTGTTCCCCGCCTGCCAAACGACCAAATTGACAGGCTGGCTGCCGGGTGGGCGGGAAAACAGAAGCAGGAGGCCGCAACCGGGGACCCTCGGGGACAGTTCCCAGCAATCAGGAGGGGGAATGGCTGGAGATTGGTGCTTGGGGGTGAGGGTCTGAGAGGCTATCGTTGGACAGGGTGAAGACTGGACATTGGTATTTGCGAGGTGGGATCTCTAATTGCGGCAGGGGGAGGGAGACGCCGTGATCGGCAGAGGGGAGGCCAAAGGCTTCCATGAGAGTCCGGGGTAAGCACTCCTGCTCCTGCTAGCTAACAAGGTGTGTTCTAAAAGGCACTTACCTTCTTGAGCCGGCAACCCCCACCTCCCTTTCACTGCCGGGTTACCTGAGCCCTTTGAAACTCGTGCGGCAACTGTTAAGTTTAACTCAGGGTCCCAATTCTACTGTGGGTATCTAATTTAAATATGTTAATGAAATGCCTCACCTCTCCACTGTGGGACATATGCACGCCATGAAACCTGATGCCGGTTTTTGATCCTTAAGCCCCCACGCCACGACCCTTTCCTGCCCTTCGTGGGGGTTTAATATCAAGGCCATAGAAATTACAACACAGAAACAGGAAATTTGGCCCACCCAGTCCATGTTGACATTTACCCTCCATGGTTAAACGCCATAGAGGCAATTCATTTTAATTACATGTACCTGCCCAGTTCCCATAACCCTTCAACCCCTCTTGATCCACCTGTCCAGTCTCCTTTTCAATGCTGACGTGGTATCTGCCTCAATACTAATTCTGAAAGTGAATACTACTTCTTCAGGACTCACTGTAAAGAGGCTTCTCATGCTCGCGACTCTCATTCTAGACCCCGAAGCTACTTAAAACAGTCGACATCTATCTACTCTGTCCCATCCTTTCATAATTTTAAACGCTTCTATCATATTGCCCCATAATCTGCATTGTTTTAAAGAAATAAAGGCCCAATTTTTAAGTCTTTCTTTGTATTTATATTTCCTCATACCGGGGATCATCCTAGTGAATCTGTTTCATACCCCCCTCTAAAGCTTCATTGTGCTTCATAGAGTGTGCAGCCCAATGCTGCAGGCAGTATTGTAATTGAGGTCTTAATAAGGATTTATATAGCCTTATCATTAACTTTAAAAAAAATGTATGCCTCTTGTGAAAATACCTATAATTCCATTATCTTCTTTATATTCTTATCAACCCGAGGTGCTCTTTTAATGTAATGCTAAATCCCTCTGCTCTTTAACAGCACCAAGCCAATTTTCATTCAGAGTTTAATTACTGCTTTTATTTTTTCTACTCTTTTTATTTTTTAAAACAACATCTCACATTTCTTGGCATTGAATTCCATCTGCCATTTTTTTGCCTATTCCTCCATGATAATAATATAATTTTACAGCTTCCTTGGTCTTCTGTCTCACCGTGTTCCTCCCCTGTGCGCATTTCTTGGTCCTAATGACAGTGGGCGGAAAATTCCTGCCTGAAATCGGCAGGATCATTGGTGCATGCAAGTGACAAGGGAGAAAATGTCTCTGGCGATTTTCCTCGCTCTACACCACACCTGAAAACATTCCATGCAAACTGGGTGGCAGAGGTTGCATAGTCGTTGTAAAGTCCTTACTCTACAGTATGAAACCACACGAGGCACATTCTGGGGACAAGGCCACTCTGTGACCTTAACTCTTTATTTACAGGACTCCAAAGACGATGAACCCTGCGTGGGACTTTCCTTTTTATACCTGTGTGATCAGGTGAGGAGTGTCTCCCACAAGTTCACCTCTTGTGGTCAAGGTGTGCATCTAGGTTGAGTGTATACAGTAATACAGTGGTGTTACATTGTGGTTACATACATGACATCACTTCCCCCCCCCCCCCAAAAGTCTTTTTGGGATCATAGGTTTAGTCTTTCAGGTGGTCTGCGCTCCCTCGTGGAGCACCGCAGTTGAGGCTGTGGTTGTTGGACACTAACGTGAGTGTCTGTCACCTATGGTGATTCCGGCCTGACCGGGCTGACCGCAGGGACTGTGCATTCTTCTGATTGCTCTTGTTGCTCGTTCACTGGCGGTGTTGTGAACTCCATCTCATGGTCTTCTTCAGGTTCCTCCGTGCCGATGCTGAACCTTTTTTTTTACTTGGTCCAGATGCTTACGGCATATCTGACCATTGTTGAGTTTTACCACGATGACCCTATTCCCCTCTTTGTCAATTACAGTGCCCTCAAACCATTTGGGCCCCATGGCTTGATTGAGGACGAATACAGGATAATTTATTTCTATACATCTCCCCCTCGAAGTACGGTCATGGTACTCGTTTTGTGACTTGCGCTTGCCCTCAACTATGTCGATCAGGACTGGGTGAGTGAGGGACAACCGAGTTTTGAGTGTCCGTTTCATTAGTAGCTCTGCGGGCGCGACCCCCGTGAGCGAGTGCGGTTGGGATTTATAGGCCAGCAGGAGACGCGACAGGCGGCATTGTAGCGAGGGTCCTTGAATCCTGAGCATCCCTTGCTTAATGATTTGGACCGCACGTTCCGCCTGGCCATTGGAGGCCGGCTTGAACAGCGCAGTCCTGACGTGGTTGATGCCATTGCCCGACATAAACTCTTGAAATTCGTAGCTTGTGAAACATGGGCCGTTATCACTAACCAGGATGTCCGGCAAGCCATGGGTTGCAAAGATCGCACGTAGGCTTTCCATGGTGGTGGATGACGTGCATGAATTCAGAATGATGCACTCGATCCATTTCAAGTACACATCTACCACAATAAGGAACATCTTACCCATGAACGGGCCTGTGTAGTCAAAATGAATGCGTGACCATGGCCTGGTGGGCCAGGGCCACGGGCTGAGCGGGGCCTCCCTGGGGGCATTACCCAGCTGGGCACATGTCGTGCACCTGCAAACACAGTGTTCCAGGTCTGAATCAATTCCAGGCCACCAAACGTGTGACCGGGCAATGGCCTTCATCAGCACAATGCCTGGGTGCTCGCTGTGGTGTTCCCTAATGAATGCCTTCCTACCCTTCTGGGGCATAACTACCCGGCTACCCCATAGTAGGCAGTCGGCTTGGATGGAGAGTTCATCCATCCTGACCTCTTCAGGGCATGCTCCGTGTGCGGGCGCCCAATCCCCAGTCAGGACACATTTCTTAATCAGGGATAGGAGGGGATCTCTATTTGTCCAGATTTTGATCTGGCGGGCTGTGACGGTGGAGCTTGCGCTGTCAAAGTCTTCGACAGCCATGACCATCTCGGCGCTTTGCTCCGCTGCCCCCTCAATGGTGGCCAGTGGAAGCCTGCTGAGTGCGTCAGCGCAATTTTCAGTGCCGGATGGAGTAGTCATAAGTAGCCAGCGTGAGAGCCCATCGCTGTATCCAAGCTGATGCGTTGGCATTGATGGCCTTGTTGTCTGATAACAGGGATGTTAATGGCTTGTGGTCCGTCTCTAATTCAAACTTCCTACCAAAGAGGCACTGATGCATTTTTTTTGTACCATAGACACATGCAAGCTTGAGAGAGTGACCTGGAGGCATAAGCTACAGGTTGTAGTTGACCCTCAGCATTGCCCTGCAGCAACACGCAGCCAACCCCATAGGACGATGCATCACATGTCAGAACCAATTTTTTACAGGGGTCGTACAGGGTCAACAATTTATTTGAACAAAGTAGGTTTCGCGCCCGATCAAAAGCCCGTTCCTGACAGTCCTCCCATAACCAATCGCAACCCTTACGCAGGAGTACGTGTAGCGGCTCCAACAACATGCTCAAGTTCGGCAGAAAGTTCCCGAAATAGTTCAATAGTCCCAGGAATGAACGCAACTCCGATGTGTTGCAGGGCCTGGAAGCTTGTCGAATCGCCTCTGTTTTGGATTCGGTGGGCCGAATCCCATCTGCAGCAACCCTCCTGCCCAGAAACTCAACCTCAGGAGCTAAGAACACACTTTTAGACTTCTTGAGTCTCAGGCCTACCCGGTCGAGTCGGCGTAGCACCCCCTCCTGGTTGTGGAGGTGTTCCTCGGTGTCTCTACCCGTGATGAGGATGTCATCCTGTAATACGATCGTTCCAGGAATGGATTTAAGCAGACTTTCCATGTTTCGTTGAAAAATCGCGGCCGCTGATCAAATGCCAAATGGGCATCTGTTATAAACGAACAATCCCTTGTGTGTTGTGATGGTGGTCAGTAGTTCAGATTCGTCGGCCAGTTCCTGGGTCATATAGACTGAAGTGAGATCCAACTTGGTGAACAGCTTGCCGCCTGCCAGCGTGGCGAAGAGGTCCACCACTCTCGGGAACGGGTATTGATATTGTAGGGACACCCGATTGATGGTGGCTTTGTAGTCACCACAGATCCTGACAGAGCCATTCGCTTTTAGGACGGGAACGATGGGGCTCGCCCAGTCACTGAATTCAACAGGCAAGATGATGCCCTCTCTCAACAGCCGGTCCAATTCGCTCTCGATCTTTTCCCGCATCACATACGGCACCACTCTGGCTTTGTGGTGCACTGGCCTGGCGTCCGGGGTGATGTGTATCACTGCTTTAGTGCCTTTGAAAGTCCCGACGCCAGGTTGGAATAGTGAATCGAATTGTTGTAGGACTTGTGAGCACGAACTTCGCTCCACAGATGACATTGCATGAACATCCCCCCATTTCCAGTTCATCTTGGCTAACCAACTCCTCCCCAACAGTGCGGGACCATTGCCCAGGACAATCTAGAGCAGCAGCCGATTCACTAACCTATTGTGCCAACATTGCACTGCTTAGCACCGGAATGATTTCTTTAGTGTAAGTCCGTAATTGTATCTTAATACGTGCTAATTTGGGTCTACTGGCTTTAAGTGGCCATAGCTTCTTAAATTGCTGAACGCCATGAGTGACTGGCTGGCCCCAGTGTCCAGCTCCATGCATACAGGGATACCGTTTAATAAAACTCTCATCATCATTGGTGGCGTTTTGGTGTATGAACTGTGAATATTCGCCACATGGACCCGCTGCACCTCGGCATCCATCGATTTGCCCCAAAAGTCATCCTGCCTCAAAGAACACTCTTCTGGTCCATCCGCCTCATATATTAGTCTGGTTGCAGACTTCCTGCACATTCAAGCTAAGTGGCCACTTCCTGCAGACAAATTGTTGAAATCTGCAAGATCTAGCTGAGTGTTTTCCCCCACACCTCCAGCATGAGTTAAAGTTTCCATTATGGGAACAAAGGGCCAGGCATTCCGTGCTGACTGATCCTTTGACTGCTCTTAAGTACCCTATTAGTGGGCATCAATGGTCCCATCCCGGGCCGCATTGTCCACTGTGATGGCGTGAATGTCCATTCCGCCTGCCTTTGTCTCTGTTGAAGTCCTACTCTGGGGTCTATTGCTGCCTGGGGAGTGTCGGACTGCCCCTGCCTGCCTGCGGGGCTCTGAGTCGCATTGATGATGTTGACTCCCTGATCCATTGCCGCATTAGAGGCAGAATTGCGCGCGTATATTATTTTCGTCTCTTCCTCCCCCGCCATGAAAGTTTGAGCTATCAACGCCGCCGCTTCCAAGGTCAAATCCTTGACCTCAATTAATTTGCGGAAAATTCCCGCATGACTGATGCCCTCGATAAAGAAGTCCCTTAGCATCTGCCCCCTGCAGGCATCTGTGAACTTACAGAGGCTGGCCAAACGCCGGAGGTCCGCTACGAAGTCCGGTATGCTCTGTCCTTCACGACGTCGGTGGGTGTAGAATCTGTGTCGGGCCATATGTATGCTACTCGCCGGGCTGAGGTGCTCCCTGATCAATTTGCTAAGTTCTTCAAAGGTTTTGTCTGCCGGCTTTTCGGGTGCTAGTAAGTCCTTCATGAGCGCGTAAGTCTTTGGTCCGCAACTGGTCAAAAGATGAGCCCTTCGCTTGTCGGCCGCTGCATCCCCCAGCCATTCCATTGTAATGAAGCTTTGCTGAAGCCTCTCGACAAAATCGTCCCAGTCTTCCCCAACACAGTACCGTTCCTCTGTGCTACCGCTGGACATTCTCGTGGGTCGTGAATTCCCGTTTCTTGTCGCCAATGTAATGTCCTTACTCTACAGTATGAAACCACATGAGGCACATTCTGGGGACAAGGTCACTCTGTGACCTTAACTCTTTATTCACAGGACTCCAAAGATGATGACCCTGCGTGGGACCTCCCTTTTTATACCTGTGTGATCAAGTAAGGAGTGTCTCCCACAAGTTCACCCCTTGTGGTCAAGGTGTGCATCTAGGTTGAGTGTATACAGTAATACAGTGGTGTTATATTGTGGTTACATACATGACAGTCATCCCTTCAGCTGTGTAAACGGGCAGCAGTAAACATTCTCCAAACTCAGGTAGGGCCTTTTCAATTATTCCTTGGTGGGGCAGGGCTGAATTGTGGGGCTGGATACTGTTTGGGTTCTGTTTTTGATAGCAGTCAAAAGGTCAAATCTTTTTTTGAAACTTACATTGCTCCAGGGCTTTAAAAAAAATAAACAAAAACACCTCTATAGCATATGTTGTAATATTTATAGTTTTAAGCAGGAGACCCCATAAATAAAATCAGGCTTGTACTGAAAAATTTTAAGAGCAATCTGATTTCATCCTAAACTTGCCAGTTTGCAGCCACAGTGGATATACTGTCAAAAACTCAATGGGCCCAGAATTTGCTGGCAAAATAAAAGCAAGTTAAAGGTACAAACCATTATTGGTGTGTAAGAAAAGCCAGCAATTTGAAGCAAGGGAGACATTTGCTTTGAGTTGCAAATCACCACAAATTGCTGGATGATTTGCAGTGCTCCATTGTTAACCTCACAAAAACCAGCGCTCACTGGCAACCTCCCCATGTGTTTCAACAAATTGCTGCATTTGTGCTGTAAATACGAATTAAACTCACTGCAGAAAGTTAGGGCTGCTATTTAAAGGCATAAGGACCCTGTTAACGGAGTAATTGATATTTCCAATGGCTTTCCACTTTGAAACCAGTTAGTAATTAAATAAATGATAATTGTTCTGCACACGTCAAATAAAGTATGCAACCTGAATGCCAGTTAAATTGAATTGTTTAACTGATTAAACTGATTTGTTCAATTGAATTGTTGTGGATTCTGGCTGGGAGTAAAGTCGATGCTAAATTAATTTCAGCTTGTCAGGATTCAAAGAATGTGGGTGCACTAATTTGTAGGTAACTTACAATCATCATGCTGATTCCACAAGTAACGTGTACTTTGCAGGTGCCTTTGGTCCTGAATTTCATGAATTATAAAAATAATAATAATTTGAACCCTAGGCAGGAGACTGTCTGATTCATATATACATGTGTCATGTTCCTTTAGCAAAAAACTTAGAATTATGCTTTTTCCGGCATCTAATTCAGTAATAAATTTTGTATAAATAATGTCCAAGCTGCCACTTCAAAGCTTTGCTAAACATTCAAATCTTTATATTTCATTTGTTGAGAAAGAAGAGAAAAGCAGAATATTTTTTAAATGGTGAGAAACTTTTAAATGTTGGTGTTGGGAGAGATTTGGGGGTCCTCGTGCAAGAAACACAGAAAGTTAGCATGCAGGTACAGCAAGCAATAAGGAAGGCAAATGGCATGTTGTCCTTTATTGCAAGGGGGTTGGAGTATAAGAATAAGAAAGTCTTGATGCAATTGTACAGGGCCTTGGTGAGAGCACACCTGGAGTACTGTGCACAGTTTTGTTCTCCTTATCCTTATCCTAGAATCTGCAAAGGCATATAGACAGGCTAAGTGAGTGGGCAAACATTTGGCAGATGGAGTATAATGTTGGAAAGTGTGAGGTTATCCACTTTGGCAGGAAAAATAAAAAAGCAAATTATTATTTAAATGGAGAGAGATTACAAAATGCTGCAGTTCAGAGGGACCTGGGGGTCCTTGTGCATGAAAAACAAAAAGAAGTATGCAGGTACAGCAAGTAATCAGGAAAGCAAATGGAATGTTGGCCTTTATTGCAAGGGGGATAGAGTATAAAAGCAAGGAAGTCTTGCTACAATTGTACAGGGTATTGGTGAGACCATACCTAGAGTACTGCGAACAGTTTTGGTCTCCTTATTTGAGGAAGAATATACTTGCATAGGAGGCAGTTCAGAGAAAGTTCACTAGATTGATTCCTGAGATGAGGGTTGACATATGAAAAAAGGTTGAGTAGGTTGGGCCTAAACTCATTGGAGTTTAGAAGAATGGGAGGGGATCTTATTGAAACATATAAGATACTGAGGGGGCTCAACAAGGTAGATGCAGAGATGATGTTTCGACTCGTGGGGGAACCTAGAATTAGGGGACATAGTTTAAAAATAAGGGGTTGCCCATTTAGAACTGAGATGAGGAGAAATTTCTTCTCTGAGGGTCGTAAATCTGTGGAATTCTCTGCCCTAGAGAGCTGTGGAGGCTGGGTTATTGAATATATTTAAGGTGGAGATAGACAGATTTTTGAAAGGTAATGGAGTGAAGGGTTATGGGGAGCAGGCAGGGAAGTGGAGCTGAGCACAAGATCAGATCAGCCATGATCTTATTAAATGGCGGAGCAGGTTCGAGGTGCCAAATGGCCTACTCCTCTTATTTCCTTTGTTCCTATCTTCCTTATCTAAGGAAGGATATACTTGCCTTGGAGAAGATACAACGGAGGTTCACTAACTTGATTCCTGGGATGAGAGGGCTGTCTGTTGATGAGAGATTGTGTAGAATGGGCCTATACTCTCTGGAGTTTAGAAAAATGAGAGGTGATCGCATTGAAACATAAAAGATTCTAAAAGGGATTGACAGGGTAGATGCTGGGAGGTTGTCTAGAACTAGGGGGCACAGTCTCAAGATAAGGGGTAGGCCATTTAAGACCGAGATGAGGAGGAATTTCCTCACTCAGAGGGTTATGAATCTTTGGAATTCTCTGCCCGAGGACGTGGATGCTGAGTCTCTGAATATATTCAAGGTTAAGATGGATAGGATTTTGGAGTCTAGGGGAATCAAGCGATATGGAAATCGGGCAGGAAAGTGGAGTTGAAGTCAGTGATCAACCATTGACTCTGGATCAGTTCCTATGGAGTGGAGGGTAGCCAATGTAACCCCACTTTTTAAAAAAGGAGGGAGAGAGAAAACAGGGAATTATAGACCGGTCAGCCTGACATCGGTAGTGGGTAAAATGATGGAATCAATTATTAAGGATGTCATAGCAGTGCATTTAGAAAGAGGTAATATGATAGGTCCAAGTCAGCATGGATTTGTGAAAGGGAAATCATGCTTGACAAATCTTCTGGAATTTTTTGAGGATGTTTCCAGTAGAGTGGACAAGGGAGAACCAGTTGATGTGGTATATTTGGACTTTCAGAAGGCTTTCGACAAGGTCCCACACAAGAGATTAATGTGCAAAGTTAAAGCACATGGGATTGGGGGTAGTGTGCTGACATGGATTGAGAACTGGTTGTCAGACAGGAAGCAAAGAGTAGGAGTAAATGGGGACTTTTCAGAATGGCAGGCAGTGACTAGTGGGTACCGCAAGGTTCTGTGCTGGGGCCCCAGCTGTTTACACTGTACATTAATGATTTAGACGAGGGGATTAAATGTAGTATCTTCAAATTTGCGGATGACACTAAGTTGGGTGGCAGTGTGAGCTGCGAGGAGGATGCTATGAGGCTGCAGAGCGACTTGGATAGGTTAGGTGAGTGGGCAAATGCATGGCAGATGAAGTATAATGTGGATAAATGTGAGGTTATCCACTTTGGTGGTAAAAACAGAGAGACAGACTATTATCTGAATGGTGACAGATTAGGAAAAGGGGAGGTGCAAAGAGACCTGGGTGTCATGGTACATCAGTCATTGAAGGTTGGCATGCAGGTACAGCAGGCGGTTAAGAAAGCAAATGGCATGTTGGCCTTCATAGCGAGGGGATTTGAGTACGGGGCAGGGAGGTGTTGCTACAATTGTACAGGGCCTTGGTGAGGCCACACCTGGAGTATTGTGTACAGTTTTGGTCTCCTAACCTGAGGAAGGACATTCTTGCTATTGAGTGAGTGCAGCGAAGGTTCACCAGACTGATTCCCGGGATGGCGGGACTGACCTATCAAGAAAGACTGGATCAACTGGGCTTGTATTTACTGGAGTTCAGAAGAATGAGAGGGGACCTCATAGAAATGTTTAAAATTCTGACGGGGTTAGACAGGTTAGATGCAGGAAGAATGTTCCCAATGTTGGGGAAGTCCAGAACCAGGGGACACAGTCTAAGGATAAGGGGGAAGCCATTTAGGACTGAGATGAGGAGGAATTTCTTCACCCAGAGAGTGGTGAACCTGTGGAATTCTCTACTACAGAAAGTTGTTGAGGCCAATTCACTAAATATATTCAAAAAGGAGTTCGATGAAGTCCTTACTACTAGGGGAATCAAGGGGTATGGTGAGAAAGCAGGAATGGGGTACTGAAGTTGCATGTTCAGCCATGAACTCATTGAATGGCGGTGCAGGCTCGAGGGGCCGAATGGCCTACTCCTGCACCTATTTTCTATGTTTCTATGTTTCTATGATCTTATTGAATGACGGAGCAGGCTCCAGGGGCTGTATGGCCTACTCCTGCTCCTATTTCTTATGTTCTTATGAGATAGACTATTGGTCCCATCATTCAGCAAGGTCCCAAAAGCCCCGTTACACTTGCTATCAACTCACACTTCCAGCAATTTGCAGTGCAAAATTAATTGGATCTGAGGGAAAAAATGCAACTTACAGTGTTCACCATGAGATGCCCCACTCCAGCAAATTCTGAGCCATTAAATTCACACGCAGCAAATGTTAATTAGCCAAATCCGGAAATCCTCCGAGGTTCAAACAAGGTCAGCTTATCCACATGCTAAAAGCATGCTGCCCAACCTATGCTAGAATGAAGAAAATCTGCCCTAACAAATAGAGTACCATGAGAACTATAATTAAAATTCCCAGACTGCACATAAATGTTCATGTGGTGTAAGGTACTTTCATTTGGACTGCTAAATGATAGTGATGTGGAGGTCGAAAAGTCTTGTCCCAAAACATACAAATGCTCATTGGGGAGTGCATTTAGTGGAGTGACAGAAAAAGGTTAAAGGAGATTTTAAGGATATAGCTAATGTGGCTGTAAACTGATGAGTCTAGGATAAACTTAAACGGTTCCAATAGGATCTCTTTATTTAATATGATCAACATTACAACAAATACTATAGAAGAGGTTTTTTTGTAATTACTGTTACTCTCAAGGTTTCTAACTTCATGCCCAAGTTCTTGCCTTCTGTTATTTATCGCTATTTGCTCTGGCACTGTTGCAAAATGAGAGAGAGCAGGTGGTTTGGAGGACACTTAAATTTTACTTTCTACTCTTCTAAAGTTACTTCTAGACACATTTCACCAGTTTCTTTGATATTCAAATTTTGTAGGTGACATAAGATCGAAGATTCATGATGATTACGAGCAAGGGTATAAGAGTATAATCAAGAGCAAGGGTGTCAAACCTGAACGACAATCAAACACATTCATGCTCATATCATAGTTATGACAGTAATCATCATGTCATGCTGTTCAGATTTTTTTTTAAATTTGGTATAAAGCTATACTGAATCATCCAGTAACTTTAATAATAGCATGGGGACAAAGAGCTAATTAAAGCAGAAGGTAGGAGCTAAGTGATTTGATTAGCTCTGGGCCATCTATGGTCATGTAAACGCTGCGAGACCATTCATTATAACAATTAGAATTTATTTTCGGTGAACATTTTTGTTCTCCTTTCTGCTGAAGGGATTGTAATTTTTTGTGCAGCTCTTTTCTGCCGACTATATAAGAATTTAGAGTTTGATTTTCAGTCCAAGTGCCTTTACATCGGGAACATTCTTCCCGCATATAACCTGTCAAGATTCTGACGGGACTGGACAAGTTAGATGCGGGAAGAATGTTCCCGATGTTGGGGAAGTCCAGAACCAGGGGACACAGTCTTAGGATAAGGGGTAGGCCATTTAGGACTGAGATGAGGAGAAACTTCTTCACTCAGAGAGTTGTTAACCTGTGGAATTCTCTACCGCAGAGAGTTGTTGATGCCAGTTCATTGGATATATTCAAGAGGGAGTTAGATATGGTCCTTACGGCTAAAGGGATCAAGGTATATGGAGAAAAAGCAGGAAAGGGGTACTGAGGGAATGATCAGCCATGATCTTATTGAATGGTGGTGCAGGCTCGAAGGGCCGAATGGCCTACTCCTGCACCTATTTTCTATGTTTCTATGTTTACCAAGAGTTATTAACTAAGAGCTATCAATAGGAAATATTAAGGCTTTATTTAATTTAGATATCAACACTTATAGCTTATGCAACTTGGTAAATTAATGTTACAATCTTTGCCCCATATCATACACCAATACTTTGTCTGCGGTTACAAACTTTAATAATAAGCATATCTTTGCTTTAAAATACATTAAATCAAACCAATACCACAAGGTAATCAGATCCTAGTACTAACTGGAACAAGTGTAGCTCTTACATCTCACTACATTAATGTTCAATCCACATGATCTTCATGATTTGAACTTGTGTTATGCTTGAATGAGTTTCATTTCTCTAATGATAACAGCACTGCTGGCACCTCACGATCCTCTCCCCATGCCAGCCTCAAAGATGTCACACTTTATCAACAAAATAGTAGATATACGTTCTCGGGTAGAACTTCCACGGACCCTATTGAGGATGTAGAAATTCAGTAGGGTGGAACTTTAGCCCAATGCTTGGCTCTGCAGGTTCTGCCCCAAAATTGCACTCATACTTGCCCCCTCACTGGCTTCTGACCACAGTTCTTGTTCCCAGGCCCATCCTTGCCAGAGAGCATTTTCTACATTTTCTTCCATTGTAACGTCAGCGACAGATGAGCAGAAATCCAGGTGAAACTGTTTCTCCAGCTTACTGCTGATCTTTTGCTGAACTTACAGTGGGAGATTGAGAGAATCCTCTATTTTAACTCGTTAACTTTTGGTCAGTGTAGAGAACATGAAACGTCTTTGAACCTTTTCATAGTCGAATGATTAATATACAGACTTCATTCCTTTACACTTATTTCCCTAAATTCTATTTCCTCAGTTAAGTGAGTATGAAAGGCTAGCTCATAGTGATATTCACATTAGACACACGAGTGTCTAATGTCCAAGGATCAGGAACCAGACAGTAGCTAATTTATTATATAGGTGTTCAGCAGCTTTTAATTTAATTTAATTGATTTGCAGTCAAAGAAATAATATAATACTTAACCTTCTGGGAAGTAACTGAAAATAATATTTAAAAGAATAATGACAAAATAAAATAGGTTCTATTTAGTTCTTTTTGGAGCTTACAAATGGCGAGTTACAGGAAGGATAGAAACATACAAAATAGGTGCAGGAGTAGGCCATTCGGCCCCTCGAGCCTGCACCGCCATTCAATGAGTTCATGGCCGAACATGCAACGTCAGTACCCCATTCCTGGCTTTCTCGCCATACCCCTTGATCCCCCTAGGAGTAAGGACTACATCTAACTCCTTTTTGAATATATTTAGTGAATTGGCCTCAACTACTTTCTGTGGTGGAGAATTCCACAGGTTCACCACTCTCTGGGTGAAGAAGTTTCTCCTCATCTCGGTCCTAAATGGCTTACCCCTCATCCCCAGACTGTGACCCCCGGTTCTGGACATCCCCAACATTGGGAACATTCTTCCTGCATCTAACCTGTCTAAACACGTCAGAATTTTAAACGTTTCTATGAGATCCGCTCTCATTCTTCTGAACTCCAGTGAATACAAGCCCAGTTGATCCAGTCTTTCTTGATATGTCAGTCCCACCATCCCGGGAATCAGTCTGGTGAACCTTCGCTGCACTCCCTCAATAGCAAGAACGTCCCTCCTCAAGTCAGGAGACCAAAACTGCACACAATACTCCAGGTGTGGCCTCACCAAGACCCTGTACAACCGCAGTAACACCTCCCCACCCCTGTACTCAAATCCCCTCGCTATGAAGACCAACATGCCATTTGCTTTCTTAACCGCCTGCTGTACCTGCATGCCAACCCTCAATGACCGATGCACCATGACACCCAGGCCTCATTGCAACTCCCCCTTTCCTAATCTGTCACCATTCAAGTAATAGTCTGTCTCTCTGTTTTTACCACCAAAGTGGATAACCTCACACCTATCCACATTACACCTCATCTACCATGCACCTGCCCACCTACCTAACCTATCCAAGTCACTCTGCAGCATCATAGCATCCTCCTCGTAGCTCACACTGCCACCCAACCTCGTGACATCCGCAAACCTGGAGATACCACGTCCAATCCCCTCGTCGAAGTAACTAATGTACAATGTAAACAGCCAGGGCCCCAGCACAGAACCTTGCGGCACCCCGCCAGTCACTGCCTGCCATTCTGAAAAGTACCCATTTACTCCTACTCTTTGCTTCCCGTCTGCCAACCAGTTCTCAATCCACGTCAGCACACTACCCCCAATCCCATGTGCTTTAACTTGCATATCAATCTCTTGTGTGGGACCTTGTCGAAAGCCCTCTGAAAGTCCAAATACACCACATCAACTGGTTGTCCCTTGTCCACTCTACTGGAAACATCCTCAAAAAATTCCAGAAGATTTGTCAAGCATGATTTCCCTTTCACAAATCCATGCTGACTTGGACCTATCATGTCACCTCTTTCCAAATGCGCTGCTATGACATCCTTAATAATTGATTCCATCATTTTACCCACTACCGATGTCAGGCTGACCGGTCTATAATTCCCTGTTTTCTCTCTCCCTCACAGAGAGGAAACGGAGACAGGGTGACGTTGCTGATTAAAGAGGAAATTAATGCAATAGTAAGGAAAGTTATTGGCTTGGATGATGTGGAATCGGTATGGGTGGAGCTGCGAAATACCAAAGGGCAGAAAACGCTGGTGGGAGTTGTGTACAGGCCACCAAATAGTAGTAAAGAGGTTGGGGACAGCATCAAACAAGAAATAAGAGATGTGTGCAATAAAGGTACAGCAGTTATCATGGGCGACTTTAATTTACATATAGATTGAGCTAACCAAACTGGTAGCAATGTGGTGGAGGAGGATTTCCTGGAGTGTATTAGAGATGGTTTTCTTGACCAATATGTTGAGGAAACAACTAGAGAGCTGGTCATCCTAGACTGGGTGATGTGTAACGAGAAGGGACTAATTAGCAATCTTGTTGTGTGAGGTCCCTTGGGGAAGAGTGACCATAATATGATAGAATTCTTTATTAAGATGGAGAGTGACACAGTTAATTCAGAAACTAGGGTCCTAAACTTAAGGAAAGCTAACTTCGACGGCATGAGGCGTGAATTGGCTAGAATAGACTGGCAAATGTTACTTAAAGGGTTGACGGTGGATAGGCAATGGCAAATATTTATAGATCACATGGATGAACTTCAACAGTTGTACATCCCTGTCTGGAGTAAAAATAAAACAGGGAAGATGGCTCAAGCGTGGCTAACAAGGGAAATTAAGGATAGTGTTAGATCCAAGGAAGAGGCATATAAATCGCCAGAAAAAGCAGCAAACCTGAGGACTGGAAGAAATTTAGAATTCAGCAGAGGAGGACAAAGGGTTTAATTAGGAGGGGGAAAATAAAGTACGAGAGGAAGGGCTTGCCGGGAACATAAAAACTGACTGCAAAAGCTTCTATAGATATGTGAAGAGAAAAGGATTAGTGAAGACGAACGTAGGTCACTTGCAGTCGGATTCAGGTGAATTTATAATGGGGAACAAAGAAATGGCAGACCAATTGAACAAATACTTTGGTTCTGTCTTCACGAAGAAAGACACAAATGACATTCCGGATGTACTAAGGGACCGAGGGTCTAGTGAGAAGGTGGAACTGAAGGATATCCTTATTAGGCGGGAAATTGTGTTAGGGAAATTGATGGGATTGAAGGCCGATAAATCCCCGGGGCCTGATAGTCTGCATCCCAGAGTACTTAAGGAAATGGCCCTAGAAATAGTGGATGCATTGGTGATTTGTGCAGTGTTGCCAACCCTCCAGGATTGTCCTGGTGTATCCAGGAATTGAACAGCAATCTCCAAGACACTGCAATGTATAAGCAACCCAGGAGAAAAATCGTAGGGACTTTAGAAAATGGTGTGATTTTTGTCATAAATGAAATCCATGAACTTATTGAAGGTGATGGAAATGATTAATAATCATTTTTTCTGCTCATTTTCTTGAGGTAGCTCTGTCCTGGAATAATATGCAAACACGAGAAACATAATGCTGTAAAAAATATTGGGGATGGGATAAAAGGCTATTTGACGATGAAGATGCCTTCCCACACCGATTGGAAGGCAAACAGGCTCTTCATTATCTGATTGGATGATGATTGACTGTCAGTCAAACAGCCTTTATATCCCATCCCCAATATTTGTATAGCACAATGCTAACACAGCGAGGAAGTGGTCCCAAAGGTAAGTTTTAATTTTAACACAAAATTTCTTCTGCCAGTGTCCTCTGCCATTTTCTCACCCCTCCTGGTCACAGGGATACACAGGGAACAATGCGGTTACTAAGCAGGTCTCAGTGGGCAGCCTCAGGGCCACATAAATTTCCTCAGCTTCTCGCTACCTCCCTCTCTGGAATGGGTGAGAAGTTGACTGTTATGTATGTAAACCTGTAAATACCATGTCTAACCACCAGAGGGCTTATCCCCTGGAGTCCCAAGGGATCCCACAATGTCTTAGGAGCACCTGTATATAAGGAGGCCTCACAGGCTGGAGAGGCACTCTGAAATCTGTAATAAAGGACTACGGTCGCACCTTATTTTGAGCTTGCTGTATCTAGTCTGACTCATTATTCAAGATATAACAAATGGCGACGATACAAATGACGAACTTCACCGTAACAATGTAGAGAATTGTGGGCATCCTGGAGAAATTTTCAGAAGGAGATGGTTGGGAAACCTTCATTGAGCGAATCGACCAATACTTCGTGGCCAACGAGCTGGAAGGAGAAGTGAACGCTGCCAAACGAAGGAGATCCTCCTCACCGTTTGCGGGGCACCAACGTATGGCCGCATGAAAAATCTGCTCGCTCCAACGAAACCCACAGACAAGTCGTACGATGAAACATAGAAACATAGAAAATAGGTGCAGGAGTAGGCCATTCGGCCCTGCGTGCCTGCACCACCATTCAATAAAATCATGGCTGATCATTCACCTCAGTACCCATTTCCGACTTCCTCTCCATACCCCTTGATCCCTTTAGCAGTAAGGGCCTTATCTAACTGCCTCTTGAATATATCCAATGAACTGGCATCAACAATTCTCTGCGGTAGAAAATTGCAGAGGTTAACAACTCTGAGTGAAGAAGTTTTTCCTCATCTCGGTACTAAATGGCTTACCTCTTATCATTAGACTGTGACCCCCGGTTCTGGACTCCCCCAACATCAGGAACATTCTTCCTGCATTTAACCTGTCCAGTCCTGTCAGAATTTTATATGTGTCTATGAGATCCCTTCTCATTCTTCTAAACACCAGTAAATACAGGCCCAGTCGATTCATTCTCGCCTCATACGTCAGTCCCGCCATCCCGGGAATCAGTCTGGTGAACCTTCCCTGCATTCCCTCAATAGCAAGAATGTCCTTCCTCATGTCAGGAGACCAAAACTGAACACAATATTCCAGGTGAGGCCTCACCAAGACCCTGTATAATTGCATTAAGACCTCCCCGCTCCTATACTCAAATTACCTAGCTATGAAGGCCAACATGCCATTTGCCTTCTTCACCGCTTGTTGTACATGCATGCCAAACTTCAATGACTGATGAACCATGACACCCAGGTTTCGTTGCATCTCCCCTTTTCCTAATCTGCCGCCATTCAGATAATATTCTGCTTTCATGTTTTTGCCAGCAAAGTGGATAACTTCACATTTATCCACATTATACTGCATCTGCCATGCATTTGCCCACTCACCTAACCTATCCAAGTCACCCTGCAGCCTCTTAGCATCCTCCTCACATCTCACACCACCACCCAGCTTAGTGTCATCTGCAAACTTGGAGATATTACACTCAATTCCTTCATTTAATCATTGATGTATATTGTAAATAGCTGGGGTCCCAGCACTGAGCCCTGTGGCACCCCACTAGTCACTGCCTGCCATTCTGAGAAGGACCCGTTTATCCCAACTCTCTGCATCCTGTCTGCCAACCAGTTCTCTATCCAGATCAATACATTATCCCCAATACCATGTGCTTTAATTTTGAACACTAATCTCTTGTGTGGGATCTTGTCAAAAGCCTTTTGAAAGTCCAAATACACCACATCTACTGGTTCTCCCTTGTCCACTCTACTAGTTACATCCTCAAAAAATTATAGAAGATTTGTCAAGCATGATTTCCCTTTCATAAATCAATGCTTATTTGGACCAATCCTGTCACTGCTTTCCAAATGCACTGCTGTTTCATCTTTAATAATTGATTCCAACAATTTTCCCACTACTGATGTCAGGCTAACCAGTCTATAATTCCCTGTTTTCTCTCTCCCTCCTTTTTAAAAAAGTGCTGTTACATTAACTACCCTCCAGTCCATAGGAACTGATCCAGAGTCGATAGACTGTTGGAAAATGATCACCAATGCACTATTTCTAGGGCCACTTCCTTAACTACTCTGGGATGCAGACTATCAGGCCCTGGCGATTTATCGGCCTTCAATCACTTCAATTTCCCTAACACAATTTATGGTCACTCTTCCCCAAGGTACCTCGCACAACAAGATTGCTAATTTCCTAATAAGGATTTCCTTCAGTTCCTCCTTTTCGCTAGACCCTCGGTCCCCGAGTATTTTAGGAAGGTTATATGTGTCTTTCTTTGTGAAGACAGAACCAAAGTATTTGTTCAATTGGTCTGCCATTTCTTTGTTCCCCCATTATAAATTCACCTGATTCTGACTGCAAGGGACCTACGTTTGGCTTCACTAATCTTTTTCTCTTCACATATCTACAGAAACATTTGCAGTCAGTTTTTATGTTCCCAGCAAGCTCCCTCTCACACTCTATTTCCCCCCCAACTAATGAAACCATTTGTCCTCCTCTGTTGAATTCTACATTTCTCCCAGCCCTCAGGTTTGCTGCTTTTTCTGGCCAACTTATATGCCTCTTCCTTGGATTTAACACTATCCCTAATTTCCCTTGTTAGTCACGGTTGAGCCACCTTCCCCATTTTGTTTTTACTCCAGACAGGGATGTACAATTGTTGAAGTTCATCCATGTGATCTTTAAATGTTTGCCATTGCCTATCCACCGTCAACCCTTTACGTATCATTTGCCAATCTATTCCAGCCAATTCACGTCTCATACCATTGAAGTTACCTTTCCTTAAGTTCAAGACCCTAGTCTCTGAATTAACTGTGTCGCTCTCCATCTTAATAGAGAATTCTACCATATTATGGTCACTCCTCCCCAAGGGGCCTCACACAACAAGATTGCTAATTAGTCCTTTCTTATTACACATCACCAGTCTAGGATGGCCAGCTCCCTAGTTGGTTCCTCGACATATTGGTCTAGAAAACCATCCCTAATACACTCTAGGAAATCCTCCTCCACCGTATTGCTACCAGTTTGGTTAGCCAAATCTATCAGAGTTGTGCACACTGGTGTGGGAGCATCTAAACCCGAAGGAGCGCGTTCTGATGGCGAGGTATCGGTCCTAGCATCAAGGAGGCGAGAATCCGGGGAGTCGGAGGCCTATAAGAGGCCCGCGAGTTCAGGAGTTCGGGCAGCGTCGAGGAGGTGGGAGTCCGGGGAGTCGGAGGTCTATAAAAGGCCCGCGAGTTCAGGAGTTTGGGCAGCATTGAGGAGGCGGGAGTCCGGGGTGTCGGAGGCCTATAAAAGGCCCGCGGATACAGGAGTTCGTCGTCGGAGAGGCGGGAGTCCGTGGAGTCGGAGGCCTATAAAAGGCCCACAAGTTCAGGAGTTCGGGCAGCGTCGATGAGGCGGGAGTCCGGGGAGTCGGAAGCCTATAAAAGGCCCGTGAGTTGAGGAGTTCGTCGTCGGAGAGGCCAGCTGGTGCAAGGGCAGAAGGTAAACAAAGAAGTAGAAAGAAATCGAAAGGTGACGTCACAGCCAAGAGGGTAAGTTGGTGATTGGTGAGTACATTTTCTTTTTCTTTTCCTTTATCATTAGGTAACCTTTATCATTGTTGTTGACAAACTAAGTTAATCTAGGGGTTAAGTCATGGCAGGAGAGCTCGGTCACATATCATGCTCCGCCTGTGCTATGTGGGAAGTCAGGGATGCTTACAGTGTCCCTGACGACTACATGTGCGGGAAGTGTATCCTGCAGCAGCTCATGACAGACCGCATTGCGACACTGGAACTGAGGGTGGACTCACTCTGGAGCATCCGCGATGCTGAGGATGTCGTGAATAGCACGTTTAGTGAGTTGGTCATACCGCAGGTAAAGGTTACACAGACAGATAGGGGATGGGTGACCAACAGAAAGAGCAGTGGAAGGAAGGTAGTGCAGAGGTCCCCTGCAGTCATCCCTCTCCAAAACAGATACACCGTTTTGGGTACTGCTGGGGGGATGACTCATCAGGGGAGGGCAGCAGCAGCCAAGTCCGTGGCACCATGGGTGGCTCTGCTGCACAGGAGGGCAGGAAAAAGAGTGGGATAGCTATAGTGGTAGAGGATTCTATTTCGAGGAATAGATATACGTTTCTGCAGCCACAATCGAGACTCCAGGATAGTATGTTGCCTCCCTGGTCCAAGGGTCAAGGAAGTCTCGGAGCGGTTGCAGGACATTTTGGAGGGGTAGGGTGAACAGCCAGTTGTCGTGGTGCATATAGGTACCAACGATATAGGTAAAAAACGGGATGAGGTCCTACAAGGTGAATTCAGAGAGCTAGGAGTTAAATTAAAAAGTAGGATCTCAAAGGTATCAATCTCCGGATTGCTACCAGTTCCACGTGCAAGTCAGAGTAGGAATCGCAGGATAGCTCAGATGAATACATGGCTTGAGAAGTGGTGCAGAAGGGAGGGATTCAGATTCCTGGGACATTGGATCTGATTCTGGGGGCGGTGGGACGAGCACAAACCAGACGGTTTGCACCTGGGCAGGACCGGAACCAATGTCCTCAGGGGAGTGTTTGCTCGTGCTGTTGGGGAGGGGTTAAACTAATATGGCAGGGGGATGGGAACCTATGCAGGGAGAAAGAGGGAAGTAGAATGGGGACAGAAACAAAAGATAGAAAGATGAAAAGTAAAAGTGGATGGCAGAGAAACCCAAGGTAAAGATCAAAAAGGGCCACATTGCAGCAAAATTCTAAAGGTGCAAAATGTGTTAAAAGACAAGCCTGAAGGCGCTGTGTCTTAATGTGAGGAGTATTCGTATTAAGGTGGATGAATTAACTGCACAGGCAGCAATTAATGAATATGTTACAATTGGCATCACAGAGACATGGCTCCAGGGTGACCAAGGCTGGGAACTCAAAATCCAGGGGTATTCAACATTCAGGAAGGATAGACAAAAGGAAAAAAAGGTGGGGTACCGTTGCTGGTTAAAGAGGAAATTAACGCAATAGTAAGGAAGGACATTAGCTTTGATGATGTGGAATCTCTATGGGTAGAGCTGCGGAATACCAAAGGGCAGAAAACGCTAGTGGGAGTTGTGTACAGACCACCAAACAGTTATCATGGGCCACTTTAATCTACATATAGATTGGGCTAACCAAACTGGAGAGGATTGCCTGGATTGTATTAGGGATGGTTTTCTGGACCAATATGTCGAGGAACCAACAAAAGGGCTGGCCATCCTAGACTGGGTGATGTGTAATGAGAAAGGACTAATTAACAATCTTGTTGTGCGAGGCCCCTTGGGGATGAGTTACCATAATATGGTAGAATTCTTTATTAAGATGGAGAGTGACACAGTTAATTCAGAGACTAGGGTCCTGAAGTTAAGGAAAGGTAACAACGTGAATTGGCTAGAATAGACTGGCAAATAATACTTAAAGGGTTGACGGTGGATAGGCAATTGCAAACATTTAAAGATTACATGGATGAACTTCAACAATTGTGCATCCCTGTCTGGAGTAAAAACAAAACTGGGAAGGTGGCTCAACCGTGGCTATCAAGGGAAATTAATGATAGTGTTAAATCCAAGGAAGAGGCATATAAACTGGCCAGAAAAAGCAGCAAACCTGAGGACTGGGAGAAATTTAGAATTCAGCAGAGGAAGACAAAGGGTTTAATTAGGAGGGGAGAAATAGAGTATGAGAGGAAGCTTGCTGGGAACATAAAAACTGACTGCAAAAGCTTCTATAGATATATGAAGAGGAAAAGATTAGTGAAGATAAACATAGGTCATTTGCAGTCAGATTCAGGTGAATTTATAATGGGGAACAAAGAAATGGCAGACCAGTTGAACAAATTCATTGGTTCTCTCTTCACGAAGGAAGACACAAATAACCTTCCGGAAATACGAGGGGACCGAGGGTCTAATGCGAAGGAGGAACTGGAGGAAATCCTTATTAGGCAGGAAAGTGTGTTAGGGAAATTGATGGGATTGAAGGCCGATAAATCCCCGGGGCCTGATAGTCTGCATCCCAGAGTACTAAATGAAGTGGTCCTAGAAATAGTGAATGCATTGGTGATCATTTTCCAACAGCCTATCGACTCTGGATCAGTTCCTATGGACCGGAGGGTAGCTAGTGTAACACCAGTTTAAAAAAAAGGAGGGAGAGAGAAAACGGGTAACTATAGACCAGAGAGCCTGACATCAGGAGTGGGGAAAATGTTGGAATCAATTATTAAAGATGAAATAGCAGTGCATTTGGAAAGCAGTGACTGCATCGGTCCACATCAGCACGGATTTATGAAAGGGAAATCATGCTTGACAAATCTTCTGGAATTTTTTGAGGATGTAACTAGTAGAGTGGACAAGGGAGAACCAGTGGATGTGGTGTATTTGGACTTTCAAAAGGCTTTAGACAAGGTTCCACACAAGAGATTGTTGTGCAAAATTAAAGCACATGGTATTGGGGGTAATGTACCGATGTGGTTAGAGAATTGGTTGGCAGACAGGAAGCAGAGAGTCGGGATAAACTGGTCCTTTTCGGAATGGCAGGCAGTGACTAGTGGGGTGCCGCAGGGCTCAGTGCTGGGACCCCAGCTCTTTACAATATATATTAATGATTTAGATGAATGAATTGAGTGTAATATCTTCAAGTTTGCAGATGACACTAAGCTGGGTGGCGGTGTGAGCTGTGAGGAGGAAGCTAAGAGGCTGCAGGATGACTTGGACAGGTTAGGTGAGTCGGCAAATGCATGGCAGATGCAGTATAATGTGGATAAATGTGAGGTTATCCACTTTGGGGGCAAAAACATGGAGACGGAATATTATCTGGATGGCAGCAGATTAGGAAAAGGGAAGGTGCAACGAGACCTGGGTGTCATGGTACATCAGTCATTGAAAGTTGGCATGCCGGTACAGCAGGTGGTGAAGAAGGCAAATGGTATGTTTGCCTTCTTAGCTAGGGGATGTGAATATCGGAACAAGGAGGTCTTACTGCAGTTGTACAGGGCCTTGGTGAGGCGTCACCTGGAATATTGTGTTCAGTTTTGCTCTCCTAATCTGAGGAAGGACGTTCTTGCTATTGAGGGAGTGCAGGGAAGGTTCACCAGACTGATTCCCGGGATGGCAGGACTGACATATGAGGAGAGACTGGATCGACTGGGCCTATATTCACTGGAGTTTAGAAGGATGAGAGTAGATCTCATAGAAGTATATAAAATTCTGGCAGGACTGGACAGGTTAAATGCAGGAAGAATGTTCCCGATCTTGGGGATGTCCAGAACCAGAGGACACAGTCTAAGGATAAGGGGTAAACCATTTAGGACAGAGATAAGGAGAAAAGTCTTCAATCAGAGAGTCGTTAACCTGTGGAATTCCCTACCGCAGAGTTGTTGATGCCAGTTCATTGTATATATTCAAGAGGGAGTTAGATATGACCCTTACAGCTAAAGGGATTAAGGGGTATGGAGAGAAAGCAGGAAAGGGGTACTGAGGTGAATGATCAGCCATGATCTTATTGAATAGTGGTGCAGGCTCGAGGGGCCGAATGGCCTACTCCTGCACCTATTTTCCATGTTTCTATGTTTCCTACACGCACAAGAGGTCTGAAAGCCAGGAAGTGGCGATCTACGTCGCCAAGCTAAGGCGCCTTGCAGGATATTGTGAATTTGAAGGACACTTGGAGGACATGTTCAGGAACTTCTTTGTACTTGTCATTGGCCATGAAGTAATATTTTGCAATCTTTTGACTGGAGAGACCCCATCCTTGAGTAAAGCAATAGCGATAGCCCAGGTGTTTATCGCCACCAGTGACAATACCAAACAAATTTCTCAGCACACGAGTGCTGCTGCAAGTACTGTGAAAAAAGTAACATTTTTGAATTGAAATGTAGAGAGCAGGACTTACACGCCTGCAGCTGCACGTCCGCAGATGACTCAGAGTCCACCATCAAGGGTGGTGAATACAGGGCCATTAACACCTTGTTGGCGCTGCGGTGGTGATCATTGTTTCCATTCATGCCGCTTCAAAGGATACGTTTGCAAGGGCTGTGGAACAATGGGACACCTCCAATGTATGTGCAGGCGAGCTGCAAACCCTGCTAATCCTGCAAACTACCACGTAGCAGAGGAGGACAGATCCACGGTGGATTATGACTGTTAGCGTTAGTGTTTTCTTAGAAGAATCACTCAACACTCAGGGTCGGTTCCAATGCTGAAGCAGCTTTTATTACGCTCAGCGGGGAGGAAACAAACAGGACCGTATCCAGGTTTCTCTCCACAGAACAAAGAGTTACATGTACCTTTATATGTTTTACAACAGTTACAAAACAGCTTACTGCAGTTACACAGCTCATCACGGCTGGACACAAGCCAATCACAACGATTATAGATTACATATAGGTTCTTTAATCCAATAGAATTCTCCTAGTAACCAGGGAACCATTGTCAATTTGGGTTGATCGATGACTTTATATGTTCTCTCCCTAGTTCTTTCATCTGGGAGAAATAATTGGTTTGTAGCCTGGTTTACAGCAAATGGTTTCCCTCTTATCTTTCTTCCTGGGGAATTAATTGGTTTATGGCCTTGTTCACAGGAGATGGCTTCCTTCTTATCTCTGCCTTCCCAGGCATTCCTACAGTGGGCCTCACAGGGTTATTGCTCGGTCAGTGAACGTTCAACAGTTCACAGCTTGACTACCTGGTTTCCCATCATGCCTGGGCAGCCATTTTATGTGTGTGTCCATTTAAGCTTATGTGAGTTTTAAATATCCAGCAGGTGCCTAATGCCTAAGTCTATATATATCTACTCTCTACAACAATTCCCCCCTTTCGGTAAAGGGACTAGTCCTAGTCCCCTTTTAACCGACCGTACTGCCTTTATCTGATATTTGTGCACTGCCCGGTACTCCTTGCCTCAACGTGCTGGCCAGTCACGCGGTTTCAGGAGTCCCGGTTGCTTAGATCAAATTAACAAAGGCTAGCTCCTCCCGTCCCCTTATCAAACAGGCTTGTTTAATATCCAGGGAACGGTGATTGGTCCGTTTCCGCCGTTTGTGGCGCCTGCATACCTGGCAGGCCATCACGCCCCATGTTATTGCTAAGATTAATTGTATCCCGACCAGTGTGTGTGAAATAATTCGGATCCATGGGTGGATGTTCACATTTATTCCCTAGTCCCAGACTTTTCTCCACCAACTCTGACTTTGTAAGTCTACCTCGGTATCTTCTTCCAGTTCTTTGATTTTAGTTTGTATCTGGTGATAGAGTTTTACGGATTGCCCCACTCTGAGCCTTAACTCCCGTAATACCTCGGTTAGATGTGGGATAGGGACCTGCTCTGGCTCGTCATAATCCTGCAAATGATCATGGAGCTGATCAGTTACTTCAATAACTTCGGACTTCCGGCGCCTAACCTGGGTGAAATGTGCTTGCCCGATCGCGACAGGTCGTAGTGGTGTGAAGCAAAAGTTGGGCTGCGGTATAGGGCACTGTAGGTCATTATACTGGTATGAACGCTCTGTGGTAGAGACGCAGTATCTTCCCCTCCCTCCGTAGCCCGCCCTCGCGAAGTGCATGTGTGCGGGCACTATTTCTAGTACACACCCGTCGGTTCGGTTAAACCCGCACTCGTCTAGTTCCCCTCGGCCCACCGGGTGAGGGCATACTGTGATTTCCCCCCTTTGCTTGCAATCTGCTAGGGAAATCCCGGTAAGTATGTTGTTTCGACGAACGGCAGAGGTGGTGGTTAGGTAGTAGCGTATGGAGACATTTTCCCGTATTACTCCGATATTCTCTAGTTGGTATAAGGGGAACGGCCCTGAGTCCGGCGTTGCTATAGGGATCAACAGGACTATCCCTATCCCGGTAGTCCTACCCATCTGGCAATCTAGAATTGCGGGGTATACTCGGGTCAGTCCCTTCAGAGTACAATTATCCAGTGTCCCCCTTTGGTTCGCCAACTGAGCTAAATGTGAACTGTCTATCCAATCGGGTACTTCCCCGCGTTGGATCTGGTCGAGGTTGTGGCGGATCTGTCCCACCATCCACAGACCATAAGCATGACAGAGTTGCCCCTGTCTTTGCTTTATTGTATCTTCTTGTTCTCTATCAATGAGGTGATTGATGGTTTTAGCGTGAGCTTCCAGGACTGAGATGCCATCCAACTGGATTTCGACACCCTCCTTTCCTAGGTTGGCCTGGTCTTCCTGGTTTTGCTCCACCCTCTCCAATAACCCTTTCATCACCCCTTTAAGCTGTTCTACCCTCTCATTTAGCCCTTGTATGTCTATCGAGTTAACTACGGAGGTTCCTGTATTGAAAACGGTAGCAACATCATTTACTATTTCCCTCTTCACCCTGGGTGCTAACCCCTGTCCCCGGAACTTACTGGCACCCATTGCATCGGCAGCCTGCTGCATTACAACTTTACTTAATACATTGGACATCTTCCTTGACTGTTCGGTACAATATTCCGGCATCTGGATGCCTGAAATATTGATCAGAACAGGCACAAATTCATGTTTAACATTATCATACAACAGTTCCCCCTCGTTGTACATTACAATCCCATTTTCTGGTCCCTTAGTAGTTATTGCTGGGATTGTCCCGGAGGCGCGCAAATTATGCCGAAAGTGCATTCATCGGGCCCTTTGACATCCCTCCGTTTAATGCAGCTGCTCCTTATACCCGTGGAGCACTGTACACATACCCGGTCCTTATTAGGATTCACTTGTAACCATGCATTAAAATAAGTTCTGTCCTTGCTCCAATCCTTAGTCGCTGGAACACATATTCCGTCCGTCAAATTGAACAACACTCCATAGTTCATGTAATTGTTTATTTCCAGCGTGCTCTGCTGTCCGTCGGTGTTGCCCAGGGTACGTGCATGTCGCAGGGCTATCCATATTACGAGTAGCGTCGTCCGTATTCCCATCTCGGTAAGTATTATCTGTAATTTTAAACAGACGGCCTGGTCGTCACCAGGGGTTAAAGTTTTTTTTTCCTATGAGTGTCCCAGTCACCCTGCAAAATCAGAAGCACAGGGTTACAATTGAATCATTTCGAATTGAATCTGTGGGGCGTTCGCCCGTGTCTTTACCCACTTAAATATTACCCAAACTCCTATTAACATTAAAGCTAAAGCTATTCCTCCGAACACCCCTTCCGAAAGGGTGTCTAACCACTCCTGGTACTTTACAGCATACCATTCCGTCTCGTCTAGGCGTATCACCCTTGGTTCGGCCATTATTCTTTTGGGTTATACCTTTTTAGTTGTGACCAGTGCTTCCACCGGCCTTTCCCTTTCATGTCGACACATGCACACGTGTCGCTTGTCAAAATGATGTCATACGGTCCGGTCCACCTCGGGGCAAACCCCGTCCTGCCTGGAGAGACCTGTACTAATACTTTGTCGCCTACCTGTGGGAGGGATGCGCGGCCTTCCCGTTGTTTTGGGTCTCCAAGTCCCGTAGGGCCTGTTGCTCTACCACCTCTTTCCTTAGTTCCTTTAGCTGTGAATCTAATTGTTTTACATATTGTTTAATCCGATCTCGTAGAGGCCCCATTTCCTCCCCCCCTGTTATGATCCCTTCAGGAAGTCTCATGGCCCTTCCTGTCATTAATTCAAAGGGGGTCAGTCCTGTGGTTCGGTTAGGGGTAGCCCTAAGTCTCATTAATATGCAGGGCAAAATATCTACCCATCCCTTCCCGGTCTCTGTTATAGCTTTGGCAATTGCTGTCTTAAGGGTACGGTTCATTCGCTCCACCATTCCTGAGCTCTGGGGGTGGTACGGGATGTGGAACCGTTGTCGGATTCCAAGCAGACCGCATGCCCGCTTCATGACCTGTCCTGTGAAGTGCGTCCCCTGGTCCGAGTCAATTTGAAGGGGCACTTTCCACCGTGGGATTATGTCGAATGCGATAATCTGCGCTACCGTGGATGCTCCGCAATCCCGGGTGGGAAAAACCTCAACCCACCTGGTAAACTGATCTACAATAACCAGGCAGTATTTCTTTCCCCGACTGGTGGGTAGGGGTCCTGTGAAATCAATTTGTAGATTCTCCCACGGGCCCCTGGGACGTGTCTGATGTGCCATTCTGACCTTTACGGGTCTGCCTGGATTATGCTGTGCACATACTATACAGCGCTGGCAATGCTTGGCCACGTCTCGTCCTACCCCGGCCCACCACCAGTCTTTGAGCAGACGGCTCAGCATTCCGTCTCGCCCAGTGTGGTCCGGCTCATGGTGTAGCCGGAGTAGTTCGGTCTGGATTGAAGACGGGGCGACTACTTGTAATCCCTTCCTCCATACCCCGTCCTCCCCAATGCTGGCCCCCTTGCTTTCCCATTGTGACCGTTCCTCCGAGCTACTTTCTTCCTGTATCTTACGGACACTTAGCTCTCCTGGTCCTATCACGGCCACTTTAATTATCTGGGGCTCATCTTCTTCTGCCGCGCTCCTAGCTGCTTGATCTGCCAGCATGTTTCCCCGTTGTTCCCTGGTCTCTACCCTTTGATGTGCCTTGATCTTTATTACTGCTGCCGTCGTAGGCCTTTTAACGGCTTCGACCAGCTCCCGAACTATATTCTCGTGTTTAATGTGTCCCCCCCCCGAGGTTATATATCCACGTCTACTCCACGCTATCATATAATCGTGTACTACCCCGAATGCATACCGGCTGTCAGTATAAACATTTACACGCTTCCCCTCTGCCCATTTGAGGGCTTCGGTCAGCGCTACCAACTCCGCCACTTGGGCGGACACTGTTCCTTCCAGTGCCCCTCGCAGGAGGGTGACACCATCCTGATCTACCACGCCCCACCCGGTGCGGAATCTTCCGTCGACATATCGTCGGGACCCATCAACGTAAAGGGTTAAATCGGGGTCCCTCAGAGGTTCGTCGGCTATTCCCCCTTCTGTTCCTTCGTCTATCTCAGTCTTGCAGCTATGGGGTTCACCTTCGGTTACTATTCCCTCCGCGGGATTAAAGCCTATATCTCTAATTATTTGTATGGACTGATCTTTGGGTAATAGTACTGCCTCCCAGGTAGCTCGTCGCGCATCTGACACTGTTTTTAACCTCCCGGTATTTAGCAATTCCACTATGGTGTGCTTCGTGTGTAAAATTATCTGCCCCGACATTGTGACTGGTTCGCATATCCTGGCAGCCCAAGCGGCACAATCGAGGGCAGCCACACACCGATGGAGTCCCTTCACTACCGGGGACTCTTGTGTTGAGTAATACGCTACTGGTCTCATTACCCCCCCTTTCTCCTGGGTTATGATGGCGCTATAAAAACCTCCATCGAGATCGTAATGTACATGGAACGGCTTTGTCATATCCGGTAGCTTCAGCGCTGGGGCTGCCACCAATTCGGCTTTTAATTTCCCATAGGCTTCCTCTTGCTCCGATCCCCAGTCTACCTGCTCTGTTCCTGGTTTTCCTCCCTTTACTAGTCGCTGAATGGGTTCGGCTATGTTCGCAAATTGAGGAATGAAATTCCTGCAATAGTTGAACAAACCCATCACCCGCCGCACTGCCCGGACTGTAGTTGGTCGGGGCATATCAACGATGGCTGTCTTTCGGTCTGTCGGAAGAGTCTTTTTTTTTTTTTCCTGACTGATATCGTGTCCCAGATGTCGAACCGTGGCTTGTCCGATCTGCGCCTTTTTTTTTTTGGATTTATTTTAAACCCTGCCTTATCTAGAGTCCTTAGGACCATGGCTACGGCCCCTAAATGCTCTCGGTCACTTGATGAGGCTATTAGGATGTCGTCCACGTACTGAAGGATTGTACTATTATACGGGGTTAGGTTACATGATTCCAAAGCGTTACTCATGACTCGGTGGAAAATGTTCGGGCTGTTATGGAATCCCTGAGGGAGTCGGGTCCATGTGTATTGTCTATCTCTGGATGTAAATGCGAATCTCTCCTGAGACTCCGGGTCCAGCGGGATTGACCAAAATCCGTTAGCGATATCTAAGACGGTGAAAATCCTATGTTCCGGATTCAGACCGTTGAAGATAATCGCTGGGCTGGCCACAATCGGGTGTTCCCTGGATGTAACTTTATTCAGGGCTGTGTAATCTATCGTTAGTCGGTAGCTTTCATCCGGCTTTTTAACTGGCCACATCGGGGAGTTTGTGACTGACACGGTCTGTCGTAGTATGCCCTGTTCTACCAGGGCTTGTATTATCCCCTCAGTGGCCCGCATGGCCTCTGGTTTAATAGGGTACTGCTTGTGGGGAGGGTGTACCGGTCCCGTGACCTTCTCCGGTGTCATGTCCACAAGTCCGCAGTCCTGTTTGCTTTTTGCCCAAACTCCCGGGATAGCCTGACACAGTAATCCCAACATCCCGTCCTTAGACCAGTCTCTCTTCAGAGTATCCGTTTTACCTAATGTGGCTATGTTCTTTACTAGTGCCCATTTCCTGGCCACTTTATCCTTATACCCTTTCGTACCTTTCCAGGTTACCCGTTTTCGCTGCGCATCCACTATTGTTCCTAATTCGCGGAGTAGGTCCATCCCTAGTATAGTTCCCTCTGAGTTTTTTTTCTATTAAGAAATCCAAATTAATAATGTTCAGTATAAAACGGCTGTCAATGGAAAGGGTTAACTCCTTTCCAGGTTTGTAAGAAGACCTGATGTCATTACGTGACTTCACGTAATCATCTGAAAAAAAAAGTCTTTGTGCCTTCAAAACTGGCTTCGAAATTAGAAATCCGTTAAAAACAGCATAAATCATTGGAGTAAATTCCAATGTTTTCTTAACTTCTAATTCAAGTACTTGCCAAAGAATTTTTTTTTAAATTGTTTTAAAACAAGACCACACATACAATAGCGATTTTGTTTACTGAAATTCAATTCTGTTTTTTTTTTATTTCTCTCTTTCTCCTCGTTATCTTCAAAACCCTCCTGCTTGTTTAGACTGTTCGGGACATTTTTGATAAACACTGTCCATTTTAGAAATCTTTTCAAACTGCATTGAAACTTTTGAAAATTCGAATCCATGTAGAGTGTTTTTTACTTATTCCAATTATTTTTTTTTTCTCTTCTAATTAAACCAATATCTTTTTCACAGCAAACATCAACTAGTATCTTTATTTAAAACTTTTTTTTTAGAAGCTCTTTTTTTTTAAAGCATTCTTTATCTCATTCCGAGACTAAATTTATGTCTTTCAACCCAATCAATCATTGCATGTTTTCTTTCGGCAAGTAAGTGAGCATGTCAAATAAATATTTTGCTCAACAAACCTATTCTTTATTTGTTTATTCTCCTAGCTCCGTAACTTATCATCCGAATAAATCCACACCTGCGTTTCTAACTTAAATGTCTTAAAACTTCCCACATACAGGACAACATTACAAAGGGTTTAAAAAAAAGACTTTCACTCTGTTTCTAAAATAAACAGACACTTGCATTCCTCTTCCAACCAGGCTTTCGGAACATGAAAACATAAAACAAAAATTCATTCTGCAGTCAAAAATCACACAGACACTTCTCACTCAACGATCAGACATTTACAACAGTCTCTCTTCTTGTTTTGGCCGGCTCTATTTTTGGATCCATGACCTTTCAGGGAATTCGTAGTTTTATCTAAATAATTCCTCACATAACTAATTCCTGAGGATTCCACCCTGCTTTAATCATTTTTTCAATTAGCTTCTTTTGTTTTTCCGCCAGGTGGCGGGTAAGCGACCCTTCTGGTCCCCACTCGAGTTTACTTGTTTTCATGGCCATTCCTGGGTAGGACTGGTATCGTTAGGAATCTACTCTCAGCGGTCCGCTTTCTTTCTAGCGCGACTTGTAGTAAACTGTCTCTTGGCTACTATCAGGTCACAAGTTCTGCTGTTACACAAACTTATACAATTCTTAAAAACGCGTTTAAGCAATTCCCGCAGTGCTCTACGTATCCTTAACGACTACCTACCACCGCTCAGCCCGTTGGTCCGACCCTGTTCACAGGTTTGGATTCCGTTAGCCGCTGTACACCGCTTGGTTCTACCCCGGGGTATTTCAAATTACACTACTGGGTCCGGAAGATGTCTCTCGGTATCACGATCCCACGGTCTAAGTGTGTTCCCTACGCCTACTTGGTTCCTGGCCGTCACGTGGGACAAAAGTCCTCTTAATTCAGGCTCAGGCTAGGCGTTTGAGATATTAGACCGTCTCCTCATGTCGATCAACCAGCTTCCACCTTCCGCACCCTTTATACTTGTTTTTTATACTCACCCGGGTTTTTTTCCCAAGGGCGTCCAGCGACTCCGGGAAATCCTGCCGACTACGCCATTGTTAGCGTTAGTGTTTTCTTAGAAGAATCACTCAACACTCAGGGTCAGTTCCAATGCTGAAGCAGCTTTTATTACGCTCAGCGGGGAGGAAACAAACAGGACCGTATCCAGGTTTCTCTCCACAGAACAAAGAGTTACATGTACCTTTATATGTTTTACAACAGTTACAAAACAGCTTACTGCAGTTACACAGCTCATCACGGCTGGACACAAGCCAATCACAACGATTATAGATTACATATAGGTTCTTTAATCCAATAGAATTCTCCTAGTAACCAGGGAACCATTGTCAATTTGGGTTGATCGATGACTTTATATGTTCTCTCCCTAGTTCTTTCATCTGGGAGAAATAATTGGTTTGTAGCCTGGTTTACAGCAAATGGTTTCCCTCTTATCTTTCTTCCTGGGGAATTAATTGGTTTATGGCCTTGTTCACAGGAGATGGCTTCCTTCTTATCTCTGCCTTCCCAGGCATTCCTACAGTGGGCCTCACAGGGTTATTGCTCGGTCAGTGAACGTTCAACAGTTCACAGCTTGACTACCTGGTTTCCCATCATGCCTGGGCAGCCATTTTATGTGTGTGTCCATTTAAGCTTATGTGAGTTTTAAATATCCAGCAGGTGCCTAATGCCTAAGTCTATATATATCTACTCTCTACAACAATGACGAACCAGAGCCTCATACTGAGGAGGCTGAGATATACGGGGTGCACACATTTACCACAAAGTATCGCCCGATAATGCTGAAGGTTGAATTAAATGGTCTCCCGGTGTCCATGGAGCTGGACACAGGCGCAAGCCAGTCCATAATGTGCATAAAGACTTTCGATAAATTGTGGTGCAGCAAGGACTCAAGGCCAGTCCTGACTCCCATTCACACTAAACTGAGAATGTACACAAAGGAATAGGTTCCTGTAATTGGCAGTGCTACCGTAAAGGTCTCCTACGATGGAGTGGTGCACGAGTTACCACTCTGGGTGGTACCGGGCGATGGCTCCACGCTGTTTGGCAGGAGCTGGCTGGGAAAGATACGCTGGAACTGGGACGATGTCCGAGCGTTTTCATCCGTCGACGACATCTCATGTGCCCAGGTCCTCAACAAGTTCTCCTCGCTGTTTGAACCAGTCATCGTGAAGTTCCAAGGAGCAAAAGTGCAGATCCATTTGATTCCAGTGACGCAAACCATCCATCACAAGGCGAGAGCGGTACCTTACATGATGAGAGAGAGGCGGAGATCAAACTGAACAGGCTGCAACGAGAGGGCATCATTTCACTGATCGAATTCAATGGGCCCAAGTTTCCACACGATAAAAAACGGGCGCCCCTCTGAGCTGGGTGCCCGTTTTTCACGCCTAAAACGGCGCCGGAAAAAAAACTCGCGATTCTGGAGAGCCCTGCAGCTCCTTGTCTGTTTGGCGTGGTGCCCAGGGGGGCGGAGCCTACACTCGCGCCGATTTTGTAAGTGGGAGGGGGTGGGTACTATTTAAATTAGTTTTTTTCCTGCTGGCAACCCTGCGCGTGCGCGTTGGAGCATTCGCGCACGCGCAGTGTGAAGGAAACATTGGCACACGGCCATTTTAATTTTTGAACATTTTTTAATAAAAGCACATTGCCATCAGCACATCAGCACTGAGGCTTCCTGCAGCCTTCTCACTGTCTCCTTCCCGCCCGCTGTCTGGAACGGCTTCCTCCCCCCACCCCCCCCCGCTGCATTCGGGCCAGCCCGTCATCGGGAACGTCTTCCTCCCCCCCCCCCCCGCTTTGCTCGGGCGGGCGGTCGGTCGGTCCCGCACTCCCTCCCTCCCGCACGCCCGCCGTCGGGAACGGCTTCCTCCTCCCCCCCTGCCGTCGGGAACGAACGAGTGAACTTGTGTGGCTGGCTGAAGCACTTTCACACAGGTAGGAAGATAGTTTATTTAATCTTTTCTTTGCTTATAAATGTTTATTCAGGTTGGATTTATTTGTATAATATTTGTAGAAGTATAAATAAGGATTTATTGTAGAATTTAATGACTTCCCTCCCCCCCCCCCCCACCCCCCGCACCTCATTCTGGACGCCTAATTTGTAACCTGCGGCTGATTTTTTAATGTGTAGAACAGGTTTTTTCAGTTCTACAAAAATCTGCACTTGCTCCATTCTAAGTCAGTTTGGAGTACGTTTTCACTGTGGAAACTTTGAAATCAGGCATCAGTGGCCGGACACGCCCCCTTTTGAAGAAAAAATTCTGTTCCAAAGTAGAACTGTTCTACCTGACTAGAACTGCAGGAAAAAAAATGTGGAGAATTGCGATTTCTAAGATAGTCCGTTCACCACCAGTTGCTCCTAAAAATCAGGCGCAAATCACGTGGAAACTTGGGCCCAATGAGTGGGCCAGTCCTCAAGGGAGACGGCACCGTCAGAATCTGTGGTGATTACAAAGTAACTCGCAATCTTTTCTCACTACAGGCTCAATACCTGCTACCGAAGGCAGACGACCTATTTGCAATGCTGGCGGGAGGGAAAATGTTCACGAAGCTGGACTTGACCTCGGCCTTCATGACACAGGAGCTGGAGGAATCATCGAAAGGCCTCAGCTGTATCAACATGCACAAATGTCCCTTCATTTACAACAGATGCCTGTTTGGGATTCGATCGGCCGCGGCGATATTCCAGAGGAACATGGAAAGCTTGCAGAAGTCGGTCCCGCGCACCGTGATCTTCCAGGACAACATCTTGGTTACAGATCGGGACACTGTCGAGCACCTGCTGAACCTGGAGGAGGTTCTTAGTTGGCTTAATCGTGTGGGGCTCAGGCTAAAACACTCGAAATGCATTTTCCTGGCACCTGAAGTGGAGTTCCTGGGGAGAAGAATCGCGGCGGACGGCATCAGGCACACCGATTCGAAGACGGAGGCAATCAAGAACGCACCGAGACCACAGAACGTGACGGAGCTGCGGTCGTTTCTAGGGCTCCTGAACTATTTTGGTAACTTCTTACTGGGCCTTAGCACATTGTTAGAACCCCTGCACTCTTTACTACGTAAAGGAGATGAATGGATATGGGGTAAAAGCCAAGAAAATGAGTTTGAGAAAGCTAAGAAGCTGTTATGTTCAAACAAATTGCTTGTGATGTACGATCCAAGCATATGATGCGTTGTCATACGGGGTCGGGTGTGTATTGCAACAAGCTAATGAGTTTGGGAAATTGCAACTGGTTGCTTATGCATCCAGATGTCTGTCGAAGGCCGAGACAGTATGATCGAAAAAGAGGCATTAGCGTGTGTCTACAGGGTAAAGAAAATGCATCAATATCTGTTTGGACTCAAATTTGAATTGGAAACTGACCATAAGCTGTTTATATCCCTCTTTTCTGAAAGTAAGGGGATAAATACGAATACATCGGCCCACATCCAGAGATGGGCACTCATTGTTGTCCGCATACAACTACGCATCCACCACAGGCCAGGCACAGAAAACTGTGCCGATGCGCTCAGTAGGCTGCCACTGCCCACCACAGGGGTGGAGATGGCACAGCCCGCAGATTTAGTCATGGTAATGGAATCATTCGAGAGTGAGCAATCACCTGTCACCGCCTGACAGATTAAAACCTGGACAAGCCAGGACCCCTTACTTTCCTTAGTAAAAAACTGTATGCTCCACGGGATTTGGTCTAGTGTCCCGTTAGAGATGCAGGAAGAAATAAAGCCGTACTAACGGCGCAAAGATGAAATGTTGATACAGGCAGACTGCCTCCTATGGGGTAATCGGGTAGTGATGCCAAAAAGGGGCAGGGACACCTTCATTAGTGATCTTCACAGTACCCACCCAGGCATCGTAATGATGAAAGCGATAGCCAGATCCCACGTGTGGTGGCCCGATGTCGATGCAGACTTAGAGTCCTGCGTGCATAAATATAATACATGTTCACAGTTAAGCAATGCACCCAGGGAGGCGCCACTAAGTTTATGGTCCCGGCCCTCCAAACCATGGTCCAGGGTCCATGTCAACTATGTAGACCCATTCTTGGGAAAAATGTTCTTCGTGGTTGTTGATGCGTACTCCAAATGGATTGAATGTGTGATAATGTCGGCAAGCATGTCCGCTGCCACTATTGAAAGCCTACGGGCCATGTTTGCCACGCACGGCCTGCCTGATTTCCTTGTAAGTGATAATGGGCCGTGCTTTACCAGTGCCGAGTTCAAAGAGTTCATGACCCACAATGGCATCAAACATGTCACAGTTGCTTCGTTTAAACCAGCGTCCAATGGTCAGGCAGAACGAGCAGTTCAAACAATCAAGCAGAGCTTGAAAAGGGTAACTGAAGACTCACTGCAGACTCGCTTGTCTCAAGTCCTGCTTAGTTACAGCACAAGACCCCACTCGCTCACTGGGGTCCCTCCCACTGAACTGCTCATGAAAAGGGTACTTAAGACAAAGTTCTCGTTCGTACACCCTGATCTACATGAACAGGTAGAGAGCAGGCGGCTTCAACAGAATATATATCATGATTGCGCAAATGTGTCACGCGAAATTGAGGTCAATGATCCTGTATTCGTGTTGAACTATGGACAAGGTCCCAATTGGCTTCCTGGCGCTGTTTTGGGCAAAGAGGGGAGTAGGGTGTTTGTGGTCAAACTCTCAAATGGACTTACCTGCAGGAAACACTTAGACCAAACCAAACTCAGATTTATAGACTATCCAGAACAACCCACAACAGACTCCACCTTTTTCGACCCTCCAACACACACACAAGTGGCAATCGACCCAACGGTTGACCATGAAGCAGAAGCAATCACCCGCAGCAGCCCAGCAGGACTTACCACCCCCAGCAGTCCAGCAAGGCCAGCTGGGCAGCAGCCCAGCGAGGACCCAACAAACGACTCACCAAAACCAGCATTTGCACGATCAACCAGGGAAAGGAAGGTCCCAGATCGACTCACATTGTAAATAGTTACACTATTGACTTTGCGGGGAGGGCGGGGGCAGTGTTGTTATGTATGTAAACCTGTAAATACCATGTCTAACCACCAGAGGGCTTATCCCCTGGAGTCCCAAGGGATTCCACAATCCCTTAGGAGTACCTGTATATAAGGAGGCCTCACAGGCTGGAGAGGCACTCTAAGATCTGTCATAAAGGACTACGGTCACACCTTACTTTGAACTTGCAGTATCTAGTCTGACTCTTTATTCAAGATATAACATTGACCGTCGCACTTTACTGAGGCTCGGGAGTTAAAATACCTATTTTTTGCTGAAATAGGTGAAATTTAAATTGATACTGGGGGAAATTTTAACCTGGAGGAGCCCATGGGTTTGGGTGTGGATGAGAGGTTAAAACCGTCAAAAATGTAAGAACATGGAGAAGCCGGCTACAACCAGCCGACTTGAGCATTTAACAAAGGTGCGTTAGGCTGTTTGCACACAAACCCCTCGGGAGAGGCGGCTTACCTATTAACATATGCTAATTGCTCAATTGGTTCAATGTTGTAACACATTTTTAACATAAGTGTCGCATCCGCGGGTTTCCCGGGCTTCCTGAAACTCGCCATTAATAGCAAGGTGAGAAAACGACAATTGAGAGGGCTGAATCACACTAGGGAAAAGGATACTTTAAGAACATAAGAACATAATAATTAGGAGCAGGAGAAGGCCATATGGCCCCTCGAGCCTGCTCAATAAGATCATGGCTGATCGACCTCAACTCCACTTTCCTGTCCGATCTCCATATCTCTTGATTCCTCCAGAGTCCAAAAATCTAAACATCTCAGTCTTGAAGTTACTCAATGACTCAGCATCCTGAGCTGTCTGGGATAGAGAATTCCAAAGATTCACAACCCTCTGTGAAGAAATTCCTCCTCATCTCACTCTTAAATGGCCGATCCATTGTCCAGAGACTATGCCCCCGAACCCTAGACTCTCCAGCCAGGGGGAAATAATCTCTCAGCATCTACCCTGTCAATCCCCCTCAGAATCTTGTAAGTTTCAATGAGATCACCTCTTATTCTTTGAATGTCCAGAGAGTATAGGCCCAAGCTATTCAATCTCTCCTCACAAGACAACACTCTTATCCCAAGAATCAATATCATGAACTTTATTGCACCACAGAGGTACGGAGACCCAAACTGTACATAGTAGATCAAAGAGAGACCCCTTTACAACACACAGCACATTACATCTGCCACCCCATACCAATCCTGACGCCTGATCCCAGGCCCTCATCATCAACCTGGGCCCTGACTCCTGACCATGACCCCGATCCCTGACCTCAGACTCGATGGAGAGACCCCTTCACCAACACTAAGGAAAAGCCTACTTGACCTTATCCTCACCAAATCTACCTGTCGCAGATGCATCTATCCATGACAACATTGGTAGCAATGATCGTCTCCACAATAATTGTGTGGTGAAGTCCCATCTTCATACTGAAGATACCCTCCATAGTGTTGTGTGGCATTACCACCGTGCTAAATGGGATAGATTCAGAATAGATCTAGCAGCTCAAAACTGGGCATCCATGAGGTGCTGTGGGCCATCACCAGCAGCAGTATTCTATTCCACCACAATCTGTAACCTCATGGCCCGGCATATCCCTCACTCTACTATTACCATCAAGCCAGAGGACCAACCCCGGTTCATTGAGGAATGCAGAAGAGCATGCCAGGAGCAGCACCACGTGTACCTAAAAATGAGGTGCCAACCTGGGAAAGCTGCAACACAGGACTACATGCATGCTAAGCAACGGAGGCAGCATTCTATAAACAGAGCTAAGCGATCCCTCAATCAATAGATTAGAACAAAGCTCTGTGGTCCTGCCACATCCAACTAACGGGAGGAGGCGACTCCATGAATATCCCATCCTCAATGAAGGTGGAGCTCAGCACGTGAGTGCAAAAGACAAGGCTGAAGCAATTGCAACCAACTTCAGCAAGTGCAAGTTGGATGATCCATATCGGCCACCTCCTGAGGTGCCTACCATCACAGAAGCCAGTCTTCAGCCTGTTCGATTCACTCCGTGTGAGATCAAGAAGTGCCTGAACGCACTGGATACAGCAAAGGCTATGGGCTCTGACAACATAAGAACATAAGAACATAAGAACATAAGAAATAGGAACAGGAGTAGGCTATATGGCCCCTCGAGCCTGCTCCGCCATTCAATAAGATCATGGCTGATCTGATCATGGACTCAGCTCCACGTCCCCACCCGCTCTCCATAACCCCTTATCCCCTTATTGTTTAAGAAACTGTCTATTTCAGTCTTAAATTTATTCAATGTTCTATCTACCACAGCTCTCTGAGGCAACGAATTCCACAGATTTACAACCCTCTGAGAGAGGAAATTTCTCCTCATCTCAGTTTTAAATGGGCAGCCCCTTATTCTAAGATCATGCCCTCTAGTTCCTTTCTCCCTCATCAGTGAAAACATCCTCTCTGCACCATCTTGTCAAGCCCCCTCATAATCTTATACATTTCGATAAGATCACCTCTCATTCTTCTGAATTCCAATGAGTAGAGGCCCAACCTTCTTAACCTTTCCTCACAAGTCAACCCCCTCATCCCCAGAATCAACCTAGTGAACCTTCTCTGAACTGCCTCCAAAGCAAGTATATCCTTTAGTAAATATGGAAACCAAAACTGCATGCAGTATTCCAGGTGTGGCCTCACCAATACCTTATATAACTGTAGCAAGACTTCCCTGCTCTTATACTCCATCCCCTTTGCAATAAAGGCCAACTTACCATTGGCCTTCCTGATCACTTGCTGTACCTGCATACTATCCTTTTCTATTTCATGCACAAGTACCCCGAGGTCCCGCTGTTCTGCGGCACTTTGCAATCTTTCTCTATTTAAATAATAACTTGCTCTTTGATTTTTTTCTGCCAAAGTGCATGACCTCACACTTTCCAACATTATACTCCATCTGCCAAATTTTTGCCCACTCACTTAGGCTATCTATGTCCTTTTGCAGACTTTTTGTGTCCTCCTCAAACATTGCTTTTCCTCCCATCTTTGTATCGTCAGCAAACTTGGCTACGTTACACTAATTTCCTTTTTCCATGTTGTTAATATAGATTGTAAATAGTTGGGGTCCCAGCACGATCCTTGCGGCACCCCCACTAGTTACTGATTGCCAACCAGAGATTGAACCATTTATCCCGACTCTCTGTTCTCTGTTACTTAGCCAATCCTCTATCCATGCTAATATATTACCCCCAACCCCATCAACTTTTATCTTGTGCAGTAACCTTTTATGTGGCACTTTGTCAAATGCTTTCTGGAAGTCCAAATACACCACAGCCACTGGTTCCCCTTTATCTACCTTGTTTGTTACATTCTCGAAGAACTCCAGCAAATTTTTCAAACATGACTTCCCCTTCATAAATCCATGCTGACTCTGCCTGACCGAATTTTGCTTTTCCAAATGTCCTGCTACTGCTTCTTTAATAATGGACTCCAACATTTTCCCAACCACATCCTGGCTGTTATGCTGAAGACTTGTGCTCCAGAACTAGTTGTGCCTCATCCAAGCTGTTCCAGTACAGCTGCAACACTGGCATCTAGCCAATAATGTGGAAAATTGCTCTCAAGTATGTCCTGTCCATAAAAAGCAGAACAAATCAAATCCAGCCAATTAGTGCCTGATCAGTCTACTCTCAATCATCTGCAAAGTGATGGAAGGTGTATTCGACAGTGCTATCAAGCAGCACTTACTCACCAATAACCTGCTCACCACAGCACAGTTTGGGTTCTGCTAGGAGCACGGCTCCAGACCTCATTACAGCGTTGGTCCAAAAATTCCAGAGGTGAGGTGAGAGTGACTGCCCTTGCCATCAAGGCAACATTTGACCGAGTGGGCATCTTTCTACCATCTACAAGGCACAAGTCAGGAGTGTGATGGAATACTCTCCACTTGCCTGGATCAGTGCAGCTCCAAAACACTCAAGAAGCTCAACACCATCCAGCACAAAGCAGCCCAGTTGATTGGCACCCCATCCACCACCTTCAACATTCACTCCCTCCACCACCAGCGCACTGTGGCTGCAGTGTGTACCATCTACAAGATGCACTGCAGCAACTTGCCAAGGCTTCTTCAGCAGCACCTCCCAAACTTACAATCTCTACAACCTAGAAGGACAAGGGCAGCAGGTGCATGGGAACACCACCATCTCCACGTTCTCCTCCAAGTTACAGATCATCCTGACTTGGAAATATATCGCCGTTCCTTCATCGTCCCTGGGTAAAAGTCCTGGAACTCCCTCCCGAACAGCACTGTGGGAATTCTTTCACCACAAGGAACCAGCGGTTCAAGAAGACAGCTCACCACCACCTTCTCAAGGACAATTAGGGATGGGCAATAAATGCTGGTCTTGCCAGCGATGCCCACTTCCCAGAACGAATAATATATAAAAAAACATGCAGCATGTTACATCTGCTATCCCTGAATGAGTTGCTCAGTCTGATGGAGCAGGAATGGAAGAGAGAATACTGTTGTCTTTACCAGTGTTTGGACTGTCATACTAGTGTTTCATTCTGCGTGATGTGATATAAGGCACTCATTGCATTCATGTTAAACAGGGGTGCTTTCCTCTCTGCTATAAACAGAGAGACTGTGTTAGCAGAGAGAGGGGAGGGGGGACGGAGAGAGCAGAGGGAGGAGAAAAGAGAGAGCGAAGTGAGAGGGAGAGAGGGAATGAGGGGGAGGGGGAGAGTGTGGGCGAGGTGGGGAGAGAGAGAGACCAAGAGCAAATGAGAGAACAAGAGTGGGGCAGAGAGAGATAGAGAGAGAATGTGAGAGAGACAGAGAAGTGGAGAGCGAGAGGGGGAGAGAAGGAGGGAGAGAGGGCGAGAGCCTGAAGGGGAGAGCAAGAGAGGGAGAGGAAGAGAGAGAGAGAGAGCAAGAGAGCGAGAGCGCGCGAGAAGGAGAGAGGCGGGAGAGGGAAAGCGCAAGAGAGGGAGAGCGCGAGAGAGTGAGAGACAGACAGACAGAGAGCGAGAGATAGACAGAGAGAGCGAGAGACAAGACAGAGAGAGCGAGACACAGAGAGCGTGAGAGAGACAGAGAAAGCAAGACAGAGCATGAGGGAGACGCACAGTGTGCAGATGTGTGCGCAAAAACACGCATACTGGAATGGACACCACTTATTCACTTTAGATCTAGTATTGTGTAATGAAACATGGTTAATTTAGTAATCTTATAGTAAAGGATTCTCTTGGGAAGAGTGATCTTAATATGATAGAATTTCATATTAAAGTTGAGAGTGAAGTGGTTGAGTCCAAAACTCGGGTCTTAAATTTAAACAAAGTCAATTGTGGAGGTATGAGGGGTCAGTTGCCTGAGGCAGTTTGGGAAATTAGATCAAAATATATAAGCAATGGTAAACATTTAAAGAAATAATTCATAATTATCAACGAATATACATTCCCTTGAGGAAAACCCCACTGGAAAAGTGGTATAGCCATGCCCATGGCTAACTAGAGAAGTTTAGAGTTAGATTAAAGGAAGAGACTTATAATGTTGCCAAAAAGAGTCGTAAGCCTGAAGATCTGGAAGGTTTTAAAAATCAGTAATGGATGACCAAGCAATTGATAAAGAGAAAAGTAGAAAATAGAATATGAGAGTAAACTAGCAAGAAATATAAAAATAATTTCTAAGAGATTTTTCAGGTGTGTAAAAAGGAAGAGATTAGGGAAAGTAAACATGAGGAGGAGGAAGATGATGATACCAATGCAGCACCAGCTGCTCACATTACTGCCCAGGATGTACTTATTAATGCAAGGTTCCATTAGCTACCATCTTGGACCAATGTCAGAACCACATGCAATTCCTACTCTTCTCCCCCCGCCCCCCTCCCCCCCCTCCAACCCTGCCCCCAATGCTGCTGACACAAAGCAGTCCTGCAAATAACCAACCACCTCCTGCACATCCCACCATTGGTCCTGGTCAATTCATGTCTTCCCATTCATCATCAAGTAAATGAAAAGGCAAGTTGTCAGCCAGCAAGAATGGGCTCCATGGGAAAATGGTGCAAAGGAATACATTTTATGTGATTCTACTAAAGATTAGAAACTTCACAACACTTGTGTGCATATCCTTGGTGAACTAAAAGGCTTTACTCTTCCTTGTTCTACCACCCTATGTAGTGCAGCTACTGTGGCTTGAGCAGAGGTAGAGACAGGGGCTCAGATCCCTGCTGCGACTGCTGAGATGCTTTTGGCTGACAACCTCTGGGTTTTGGAGCCCATGAGGACCCCACCAAAGACTTCTCCACCTGCACCTGTGCAGGGGTAGACCCGGCCATTGGGACACAAGGCAGCATGTTGGGTATTAACTGAATGGGATGGGGAGAGACAAGTGAGAAGTAGAAGCGCTTGAGTAGAATCCCCACTTCCATGTACCCTTTCGCCATCATCCATCTCAAGAGCCAGCTGCACTTCACTGCTAACTCTCTACTGGAGAGCAGTTTGGTGAAGATCACTGAGGTGCTGTAAGGTCAAGGCTAAGGTATCTGTCATCCTATTTAAGGTGCAATACATGTTGGCATCCAGGATCTGCATGGTCATAGTCAAGGCGTGCATGGATTCATTTGATTGCCATGATTGATGATCCACAGAATTGGCCACTCTATCCATGGAAGAAGACTTCATCGCAATGCCCTGTAACATCAACCCACTCATGCTTGAATCCAGGAACATGGCACAATGCTCCTGCTGCTTGCCTCCTAGGCCACCTCCAGCCACGCCTTCTTTATAGCAGCAGCAGTTTTCTTCTCCTGTTGCTGGGAAAGAGTATCTATCTGCGGCTCCTCACTGCCCCCAGCAGTACATCAAGGGAGTCGTCATTAAAGTAGGGCGCAGGCTTTGACCATCCTGAATCCATTGTCAAAGTTCCTCTCTTGCTTCCAATTCCCAACTGCTCCAAATCCCATTTTTGGATTGGCCCTTTAAATACTGGAGTGGAGATTGCTTCATGCGGGTCTTCACCATGCCCACTGTCACGCATTCGATGGCAAACCCAGAAGTAAAATGATAATGAGCTGCTTTAAAATGCCACTGACAGACGTGCTGAACTTATTTCTAGGTTTCCCACACGATATTGGATCAGCTCGGAGTTAATACCGGAGGTCTAAAATGGTTCAAAAACTGACCCACAGTTAAAATCAGGGCAGTTAAAACAGATATGGAAATAAAATAAAAGGAAAATGTGTAGCAAAGAAAAACAGTAAGAAACAGATAAGTTAATGACATTTTCATTTCTATCACAAGAGATGAAGTGGAGCAGCAATTTTGTCATTTATGCATCACAGCAAAGTGCAAACAGTGGCACTTTCTTAATTTGTCAATGTCATTTAGTTCTGGGCCTGGTAGTGCTTGCAATACCAGCTCAGAGGCAGAGCAGCAAAGGATCTCTGATGTTGGTAGTTTGTGAGCACCTCTGGGACTAGGCCTCTATAATGCTGAAAAAATGGTTAATTTTTTTTGTGGACTCAATAGATTCACCAAAAGGACCCCTGTCTTCTCCTGTACCAAGGTTAGGAAAGGTTTGTCATGCTTTGTTTGTAAAGATTATTAGGAATATTACATTTTTCAATCAGTGAAAGCAGAGATGCGAAGACCTTCAAATCAGTGGGGGTTGTGGTCATCATTTGCCAGTATTACTTCAGCAAGGCAAACTGAGTAATAGATGTCAAACCATCAATATCAGGCCATTTGAAAGAAAGAAAGAAAGAAAGAAGGTAGATAGGTGCAGGAGTAAGCCATTTGGCCCTTCGAGCCTGCACCACCATTCAATAAGATCATGGCTGATCAGTTACCTCAGTACCCCTTTCCTGCTTTCTCTCCATATCCCTTGATCCCTTCAGCTGAAGGAAAGAAAGAATTACATTTATATAGCACCTTTCACGACATCCGAAGGCGCTTTACAGCCAATACTTTTGAAGTGTAATCACTGTAGTAATGTAGGCAATTATAGTGGGCATCAGGTAAATAACTGTCATGTATGATTTGGACCATAGCAACAGTATAAGTATTTGTTTAAATAAGCAATATCTTGCAAAGTAATTGAAAATCTAGAAGGAGGTGAGGATGTTTGATTCCCAACAGCTTAATGGTAAATCTTAATAGCGCATAGGAAGTGGCAATGTAGCCCCATGAAACATATTCATTTATTTGATGATTTGAAGCCTAGTGTATATGGTGGTAACTTGTCTCATAGAAGTATTGAATATTTTTGCAGTAACTGTATTTCTGACTTTCCAAATGAACCTACAGCCTTATTCAACATGTATCTCATGTACCTTGATGCATGTTTTATAAGGATCTGTTCTGTAGTCCATGTTGCCTACAATATTTGTGAACAATATGGAACGGGGTGAGAAATTGGACCTCATCGTGCCCATTTTTAGGCAAAAATCCTGGAGACAAATTTAGAGACATAGGGGCCGAAATTGCCCTCAGTGAGAAATTGGGGAGGGCATTTTGATTTATCCGGAAATTTAGCGCCCCGTGGAAGTCGGAGGGAAAAGCTGGACAATTCGGCTCTTGAGCTCCGACAGCACCTCCCAGCGCGTTGGGGCACTGTTGGAGGCAATGTCAGGGCGGGATCTGGTCGGGAGCGGGGTGGTGTCTATCACTGCAGCTGATGCGTTGCAACGTTCCTTCCCTTCACTTAAAGGGGAGGGATGCTGCGAGGCCTACGTGGAGCACAGTAGGCCACCTGGGAGGGGCCCGGCCAAACCAGCAGCCACCACGGTTGGGTTGACTCAGCAGCTGGCTGATCATTAAAACAAAATGATGGCCGTGGAAAATGGCCCAAATCTCTGCCTGCGAAGGCCCTTCTCCCAGGGACAAAATGACATGTTCACAAGTGCTGGATTTTGCCGCATGCGCTTTGTGCGCTTAAACCAGGAACTTGCAAGGTGTCTTCGGGCGCGTGTGCACATTGTACGCACCCAGAGAGGCCACAATTTCAGGTCCATTATGTGCTTTGAATATGCAAATTAGATACCAGCCTTGCCTCTGAATCAGCAGGTTGTGGGTTCAAATCCCACTCCAGAGACTTGATCACATAATCCAGGCTGACACTTCAGTACAGTACTGAAGCAGTGCTACACTGTCCTTTGAATGAGATGGTAAAACAAGGCCCCATCTCACCTCTCAGTTGGATGTTAAAGATCCCATGGCAGTATTCCACAGGGGTTAGTGAAGACTGATCCTCCACATTCCTTCAAGAAAGCATTAGATGGAAGGTAAGACTAATTATTGTGGAATTTGGATTTGAGACACCCATGGGGCTTGCCTGATCTTGACAGGGTGCCCAAGCCATTGGTGGCACATCTAGGGTGTCCACCTGCCCCCAGAGGCTAGGATCCTGGCATAATATGTTGGGGAACCCCTCCCCACGCCCCATGTAAAGAAAACATATGAGCTACTTGGCCCACTTTGTAAGGAAGCTAGGGCTAGAACCTCCACTTTTTTTGCATGCTTCACGCCTACTTAACGTCCATTTTACCGCTGAAATGGCATATAACGCCCATATATTACCCATTTTGACACAAAATGGAAACTGACGGGCATTTTTGGAAAACTTATTGGCGAGCGTTACTTTCCCCACGTGCGTAACGGCGGGAAAAATATTACCGCCTGGTCACTTTTTTTGGGCGGCATCATCAGAATGGGTGAAATCAACGCCCATAATATCGCACAGCGTTACTTTCCATGCAGAATTAACGTCAAGATTCAATAATACTGCCAGACCATCTTTTTTGTCATAAAGAGCACATTTGGCGAAACTAACGCCAGGAGATCGGCCACCGTCACTTTCACCACCTCGCACACATATCGCCCACAATATCGCTCGCCCAAAAAACACCCATAAAAAGTGGAACTGTTCTGAGCTAATCCAGCGGTGTGGCCGCCATTTTTAAAATCGCAGGTCACTTCATTCAAAAGGCTGCCTCAACTTCGGGGGAGTTTGCATTAACTCTGGAGTTCTTCTCAGGTGAAGTGCCCATCTCAACAGACATATTTTCAGACTCTGGACTATTGGGGATTTATTCTAGGTGTGCTTTAGTGAGGAAATCATTGCTTCTGATCAATCGCTATTATACTTTCAATGCAATGGGGCCAGAGCCATTTCTCAGCCTGCATCGATTAATATGCAGATGCTGCAGAGTGCAGATTGCTCAATGTTTGATGCACATCATTATGTCCCCAATTTAAGACATGCAAGAATGAGGAGGAGGGCCAGACCATACACACCCCACATGTACAGGGAAAAGAGATCTTACCTCGACGTGTCTGAGCACACCTGCCTTCGGAGACTGCGCTTCGACAAGGTGGTGATCAATGAAATATGTGAGCTCATCAGACCACATATGCAGCCTGCCATCAGGACATCAGTGTCAGTCAAGGTAAATGTCACTGCGGCACTGTCTTTCTACGCATCCGGTTCCTTTCAGGCCTCCGCGGTCGAGATTTGCAGGTTCCTCGAAGTCCCGCTCTCTTCCGTGGAGAACAGACCCAGCCGATTGACGGGCGAGAATCAGAGCTCCTCAGCACCAGATGTAAGATTGTCCGGAGAGTCAGGCCCCGCGCCCCCAACTTCTGGCCTCTGTGGTCTTGCCTGGGGCCACGCTGCTGGCTCAGCTGCAAAACACAAATGAGGTTAGTAGAGGAGAAGGGGGTGCTAGGATCACAAGGTGAGTCCAGCGCTACACACAGCATATGCACGACAAAAGCACCACTGCTCTCAAAATCATCACATACATCACATTTCATTACCATCAACACATTTGCATTGCAATGATTTTCATTAGGCCAGCATGATTTCTAGGACAATTTTAGAAATCATCGATTATATATGATTGTTCGGATATGAGAGAGTGTGGCATCAATTGACTTTACATTACACAATGGTGTAAGCTTTACTCACGTGGCATCACTTCAGGGTCTGCAGATGCTTCCGTGGCTGTCCGGGAGTGCTTCCGCACGAGTGCGAGCACCCGCTCCTCCATCTCAATGATGTCGCTGGGGACTGGTGGCCCCCCCACCCGTTCGCCTCTGCATGGACCTCATCGTCGATAGCTTCTTCTGTAAAAGGTGACAGGACGACATGGCATGAGATCATTGCGTGATATTATTGCCAGGTACTGTCACAGAGACTGATACAACACATAACCGACAGATGTAATCATGATTATTATGAAAATTATCTTCTTTACCTAAAGACGTGCATGCTTTGAGTAAAACATTCCTAGTAAAAGTGAAAGACCTCACATCTGCTGATAGTCATTCATTACTGTTACAAATCAAGTTATATAAATACATAAGTGCATGTAAATCAATATAATACTTACTCTTGCGGATCCCAAAAGGTCATTACATCGTTTGCGGCATTGATTGCCCTCATGAACCTCGTTGTCGCCGACGAGACCACCTCAGTCCATATCTTCTGGTCGGCCTTTGGAGTGGGATTCCCACGCCCTCCATGTGTCAAATCACCCAGCGTAACTCGACCTCCTGCAGGAGGGAGGCTTTTGCCTTGTCCGAGAACCTCCTGGCTCTTTTACGCCCTCCAATGTGCTCCTCTTCCACCTCACTGCTCTCTCCAGCATCAGTCCCACAGCGTGCTGTGATGCCTTTTCCTCTCCCTCCATTATCGGCCAAATTCAGGCAAATATGTGGCTGATAACAGCTAATTTTTCTTTCCCTACTTGCTGTGAAGCTCTAAAGTCTCCCTCCTTCCTCCCAAAGCAGCCACACTACACCCAGACACGCTTTCAGTCCCCCTGAACTTCCTCTCTCTGTCTCCTCTTCTGCACATGTCATGATGACCCTTGACCTCCTGTCGTGTCTTGCCATGCCGTTGTAAGGATGTCGACACTTTATGATAGACGGTCAGAGAGATTTAACACTACTGCTCATTTCATATTGCTCGCGGTAACGCCCATTTTTAAAAATGGAGCTAGGTTCTTTGAGAATAGGCGAGAAGCCGGCGATCTGAAAACCCATTTTTACCGCCCACACCGGAAATAACACCCAATTTTGGACAATATACACAAAAGTGGAAAATATAGCCCCTGATCTTTACCTAGAAATCATAGCTGCCTCCCAGGCCAGGATCTAGTGAATTTCTGCCTATTTTCCAGCATTTCACTGAGTGCACTGGAAGTTTTGAAGGATTTTCAGTCCCCTATCCATTAGAAAGGTTCACAGGAGACTGACTAGATTGATTCTAGGTACTAAGATGATGTTATGAAGAAAGGCTCAAGCGACTAATTTAATTTTGCTTCAGAAAAGAAGATTCAGGTGATATGATTCAGTTCTTCGAATAATGAAAGTCATAGATAAGCTTGAAATAATGAAGCTTGTTATCTAGAACAATGAGCATAGGGCTAGAGGACACAAGTACAAAATTCACAACCCTTAATCAAAATTAGTGATTAGAAAAGCTTTTTTCTCCCCATAGTATAGTGGACACATGGAACAGACATTCTGAGAATGTAGTTGATATGGGATCACATGACTGCTTGAATAAAAATAGCTCGGTCAATGTTTGTTAAAAAGGGAGTGTGGGGGTTATGGAGATTTAAACAGCACCAGTTGGGGTAGAATATCTTCTTCTTGTTAGGCGGTCCCTTGAATTGAGTATGACTTGCTTCCATGCCAAAAAGGGATGAGTTCGATGAGTTCACAGGTTTTTCAATGAAGAACCTGATATTCCAGGTAACTTCTGGGTGGCAGACCAGTTGAAAGCACCACCACCTGCTCGTTCATTTACATAGAACCGGTGAGCTCCCTACCCCAAACAAATGTCCCAATGCAGCTCAATGGATTCAACAAGTGCAATATCAGGTGGCCCAGAGGATGCCTGGCCTAGTAACAAGATAAGTCCTAGGGGCAGGGGTCACGATTGCAGAGGGGAGGAAGCCCTGGGTGGTGGCAGCCTAGATTATCCTTGTAAGGTACAGAGGAACTCTTCCCCTCTTGGCTCTCAAATCAGCTTAATTAAAACAATTAGGCAGATAAGAGTTACATTTTCAGATTTTCTGTTTAGAATATGAATTTCATAGAATAATAGAATAGTCCTGCTCTTTCCCCATATCCCTGCAATGTTTTCTTCTTCAAATATATATCCAATTCCTCTGTGAATGTCACTAATGAATCTGTATCCACTACTATCAGGCAGTGCAATCCAAATCCTAACCACTTGGTGCGTAAAAAAATATTTTGTCATGTCACCTCTGATTCTTTTGCTAATCACTTTAAATCTATGCCTTCAGGTTATCGACATTTATCACAAGTTTTCCTCTATTTTTTGAACTGAATTCTCAAAAAAGTATTTAACATACATTTTTTATAAAGCCATTATCCATTTTGATTGCATGATGCTTCCAGGTGGATCACATTGACGCATTGAGATTTCTTGGCTTATGCTGGGAACAATGCTCAGGAGGTTAAAGCAACTCTATTGATCTTGGTTACTGAGGATTAGTTGAGCCTGGGAATAGAGGTCATTGTCCTTCATGGTCATTGTAATGTTGATATATCAAAAGAGGAGATGAAATTAGATGGGAGGAGGCTCGTGCTGAGCTTAAACACCAGCATATCCTATTTCTGTGCACTCAGTAATAATATTTATATTTGCTCCGCTTTTCCCTTTTCTAGTACAGATGATAAGTAGGCAATATTCTACCAAGCCTTCTCAGATGTTACGCTGTAACAATAGGTACATCAAGTGACCAGGAAGGCCAATTGAATCTTGGCCTTTATTGCAAAGGGGATGAAGTATAAAAGCAGGGAAGTCTTGCTACAGTTGTACAGGATATTGGTGAGGCCACACCTGGAATACTGCGTGCAGTTTTGGTTTCCATATTTACGAATGGATATACTTGCTTTGGAGGCAGTTCAGAGAAGGTTCACTCGGTTGATCCCAGAGATGAGGGGATTGACTTATGAGGAAAGATTGAATAGGTTGGGCCTCTACTCATTGGAATTCAGAAGAATGAGAGGTGATCTTATCGAAACATATAAGATTATGAGGGGACTTGACAAGGTGGATGCAGAGAGGATGTTTACACTGATGGGGGAGACTAGAACTAGAGGGCATGAACTTAGAATAAGGGGCCACCCATTTAAAACTGAGATGAGGAGAAATGTCTTCTCTCAGAGGGTTGTGGATCTGTGGAATTCTCTGCCACAGAGAGCTATGGAAGCTGGGACATTGAATAAAATTTAAGACAGCAATAGACAGTTTCTTAAACAATAAGGGAATAAGGGTTTACGGAGAGCGGGCAGGGAAGTGGAGCTGAGTCCATGATCGGATCAGCCATGATCGTAGTAAATGGCAGAACAGCCTCGAGGGGCCGTATGGCCTACTCCTGCTCCTATTTCTTATGTTCTTATGTTCTTATATTGCCCCTCGCGCCTGCTCCGCCATTCAATAAGATCATGGCTAAATTTCTACATCATCTCCACTTTCCTGCCCTATCCCATATCCCTTCATTCCCTTAGATCCCAAAAATCTATCAATCTGAGTCTTGAATATACTCAGTGAAAGAGCATCCACAACCCTTTGGGATAGAGAATTCCAAAGATGCACAAATCTCTGAGTGAAAAAATTTCTCTTCATCTCAGTCCTAAATGATCAACCCCTTATCCTGAGATATGACCCCTAGTTTTAGACTCTCCAGCCAGGGGAAACAGTCTCTACCCGTCAGATTACCATCATCATCATCATAGGCGGTCCCTCGAAACAAGGATGACTTGCTTCCACGCCAAAAAAGGATGAGTTCACAGGTGTTTCAATGAAGGACCCAAACTACATCCTCAAGGGTGGAAGATGCCTGTGCATGGATTGTTTTTAATGTGTGGTGGCCGTTGCACACCAGCCACCACACGGGCTTGATAGAGCTCGGTCTTGGTCCAGTGGCAAGGATTACCTAAGACAACTGGAGACCAGCTCTGCTGCACGGACCTAGTGCGTACACATCGCAGTGTGGGCTGGTCCGTGCTGCCCCTGGGCCCTCGCCTCTTCTGGGCCCCGAACTCATGCCTCCCCTGCGCCCCGATCACGTCTCTCTACAGTCTCTCGCCGCTCCTTTGCCCCGATCTCGCCGCTCCTGCAGTACCTGCCCATGCTCCAATCACTGACCTGGACCTTGATGACATCACTCTTTGCTGCCGTTGCCCTCTTCCACCAGCACATGCTGCTCCCTGGACTGGTACGCCTCCACGCTGCTCATGGCCGCCGCTCGCCGCTGATGGTTTCTCGCAGATCGGGGAGTTCTGATGAAAGCTCTGAACTGAAATATTAACCGGTCTTCCTCTTTCAGGTGCTGGCTGAATTATTGTGCATTTCCAGCATCTTCTAATTTTATATCATTCCTTCTTTGTAAAAGGCTTGTGATGTATAAGAACAGCACAGTGTAGCCTTAACTCCAATCTTCCCTCCCTTTCCTGACAAGATTGCCTTGCTTTCACTCCTCACTTCCCACTGAGAGCATAGGTAAGATTAGGAACCATAGGATCGTACTGTCCCATCATAGTTTGTTGAAGCTGCAATATATTGAAGGATCAATATAATTTTCAAAGGCATTTTTCTCCATTTATGAGCATTGCGATTGGGTCAGTGTTACCAGTGTTTTTTCACTTGATATAAATGAAGGAAGGAACTCATTTGCATGAAAAGTACAGTGAGAAAAAAACATCTGCGTCAATATAATCTATTTCTGGTTTTTCCAGAAACTAAGCCAACACGTCGCACATTTTTTCTTCTCTAATTTTTACCTCCTCTACTGAAGATGCTGGCTCATGGTGCGGTATGGCAAGACTTTGCCTAAACGACTATTCTTCATGTGTGAATCTAGGCACAGGTTAGTCATTTTCCTTTCCTTAGCCCAGGGCATTGAGATTAATTGAAATGTTCCCACTCTGGCTGGGATCAGCTAATTCAGCACAAACTCCTTTGCCCCACCAGTGGTGGCCATGCCTGCAGTCATCTAGACCCTAAGCTCTGGAGTTCCCTCCCTAAACCTCTCCACCTCCACCTCTCCTCCTTTAAGATGCTCCTTAAAACCTACTTCTTTGGCCAAGCTTTTGATCACCTGTCCTAATGTCTTCTTCTTTGGCTTATTGTCAATTTTTGTCTGATATCACTCATGTGAAGCACCTTAGGTTGTTTTACAACATTAAAGGCGCTATATAAATGCAAGTTGTTGATGCTGACTTGAGATCAAACCCGGTCTGTGTAGTTCAATTCCCCACTAGGCTGTGTACCTTCAAAATGAATCATGAGAGGTGGTGACATAATGCCCTTTAACTTGCATTGTGTAAGTGATATACACACAATATTTTAGTTTATGCTGCATTGAGCATTTTTGTGCTATTCAACTTCATTTGAAAATGTTTATTGTGCTTCAAAAGTGGCAAATGGAATTCATTCCGGTGACATGTGTGGTAATGCATTCAGGGAGGGCTAACAAGGCTAGAGAATACACAATAAATGGTAGGATACTGAGAAGTGTAGAGGAACAGAGGGACCTTGGAGTATGTCCACAGATTCCTGAAGGTAGCAGGACAGGTAGATAAGGTGGTTAAGAAGGCATACGGGATGCTTTACATTATTAGTCGAGACACAGAATATAAGAGCAAGGAGGTTATGCTTAAACTGTATAAAACACTAGTTAGGCCACAGCTAGAGTACTGTGTTCAGTTCTGGTCAACACATTAGAGGAGAGATGTGATTGCACTAGATAGGGTACAGTGGACGATGCTTGTGTCTGCGCACACTCAGGTCGAACTGCAAGCCGTCGTCAACACCTTCACCAAGGCGTACGAAAGCATGGGCCTTACGTTAAACATCCGTAAGACAAAGGTCCTCCACCAACCTGATCCCACCACACAGCACTGCCCTCTGGTCATCAAAATCCATGGCTCAGCCTTGGACAAAATGGACTATTTTCCATACCTTGAGAGCCTACTATCAGCAAGGGTAGACATCGATGATGAAGTCCAACACCGCCTCCAGTGTGCCAGCGCAGCCTTCGGTTGCCTGAGAAAGAAAGTGTTTGAAGACCAGGCCCTCAAATCTGACACCAAGCTTATGGTTTACAGGGCAACAATGATACCTGCCCTCCTATATGGTTCAGAGACGTGGACTATATACAGCAGACACCTCAAAGCACTGGAGAAGTACCACCAGCACTGCCTCCGCAAGATCCTGATAATCCACTGGGAGGATAGAAGCCCAACGTCCTTGCCCAGGCCAACATTCCCAGCATCAAAGCGCTGACCACACTCGACCAGCTCTGTTGGATGGGCCACATCATCCACATGCCTGACACGAGACTCCCTAAGCAAGTGCTCTACTTTGAACTCCTACACGGCAAGCGAGCCCCAGGTGGGCAGAGAAAACGCTTCAAGGGCACCCTCAAAGCCTCCTTGATAAAGTGTAACATCCCCATTGGCACCTGGGAATCGCTCGCCCAAGATCGCCCAAAGTGGAGGAAGAGCATCCAGAAGGGCGCTGAGCACCTCGAGTCTCGTCGCCGAGAGCATGCCGAAAGCAAGTGCAGAGAGTAGAAGGAGCATATGGCAAACCAAGCTCCCCACCCACCCTTTCCTTCAACGATTTTCTGACCCACCTGTTACAGAGACTGTAATTCCCGCATTGGACTGTACAGCCACCTGAGTACTCACTTTTAGAGTGGAAGCAAGTCTTCCTCGATTTCGATGATGACAGACGAGATTTACGAGGATGTCGCCAGGACTGGAGAATTTTAGCAATGGAAAAAATTGGATAGGCTGCGGTTGTTTTCTTTGGAGCAGATGAGGCTGAGGGGAGACTTAATTAAGGTGTATAAAATAATGAGGGACCTGGATAAAGTGGATAGGAAGGACCTATTTCCCTTAGCAGAGAGGTAAATAACCAGGGTGCATAGATTTAAAGTCATTGGTAGAAGGATTAGAGGAGAGTTGAGGAGAACTTTTTTCACCAGAGGGTGGTGAGGGTCTGGAACTCACTGCCTGAAAGAGTGGTAAAGTCAGAAACCCTCACTGCATTTAAAAAGTACTTGGATATGCACTTGTATTACCGTAACCTACAAGGCTACGGATCAAGAGCAATAAAGTGCGATTAGACTGGATAGCTCTTTGCCAGCCGCACAGAAACAATGGGCTGAATGGCTTCCTTCTGTGCAATAAATTTCTATGATTCTGTGATTCTAATGTTTTGTGCAGTTTTTGATAAAACAACATCATTGAATTTTTCGAAAGATACAATGAAACTCAAAGCTCTACGCATATAGCTGCTACTTACCTCATTAAAAGCCAGCCAATTTCAAATGACAGGATGTAGAATAATTGAGGTTTTACTGTTCAAATACTGTCTTCCACATTATTATGCGTAGGCATAAAAGCACTTTACCTGAGTGCCCCCTTGAAATGCTTTCATAGTGTTCCCAACAAGCTCAAGAGACTATGTTAAATAAGGTCATCTCTACAATAATAAAACATAACATATATTTCAGCTCTTTCCAGGGTTGTCAATAATAAAAAAAAGACTCATTTGTTCTGCAATTATAATTAAACATTTAACCATGGACGTTTACAGCATGCAAAGAGCAATGCAAATCCCACTGCCCCACTCTCTCCTCATACAAACAATAATCTAGCAAAGACTGAAAAGTAATTAACTCAGGTCACAGCTGAAATTATATTAATTACATCTTCCCATAAGTAGTTAATTTTGTTATAATTCGGTACAAGTAATTCAGTACATCGCCGAAGTGATGGTCGGACACTACAGTTGTTCTCAGTGTCCCTGAGCTATAGAGGCTACAATTGGACTCTACTCTGATTCTTTACTACTGTCCAGTGACCCCCTTTTCGAAGTTAATTTATACAGACATCTGTGAGGACAGAGAGTGTCTCGGTTCTGATCAGTCCCATCGTCGAGTCACCCACTGATATTCACGGTCTAGATTCACAAATTAAAAATTGCTACTTAGACAAAGTGCACTGCTGGTATCCAATGAGTTATAACCCAGCATGAGTTGCTGTCTTCAGGGAAGCTAGGAAGAAAGGGGAAAAGATATATCCAAGGCTAGTTTCTGGAATATCGTAAGAGAAGATGGGAGTAACAGTGTTACCATAGTGTTAAATTTCAAAATCTGGTCAGAAGGTTTGGAAAATCCCTTGACATTTTACTAGTGATACATACGATCTATGGCCCAGAAATCCCTGTTTCTTCTTCACGTGGGCATCCGACTAAAAATAGGAGAGACGATGCGCACCACCTTTTGGTCGAATGCCCGTCAGAGATCCTGGACTGGAGGCCTCCTCTTCTTGCGCAATGGAGTGCGTTCACGTTGAGACGTCCGCAGGAGTCACATGGGCCTGGACACCCAATCATGGCAAAGTATTTTCTCATTCATAGTAATAGGAGTTTCATAAGTTGGAAACTCCTATTATTATGAATGAGAAACACCCCCAAACACCCAAACACTACATAAAACATTAAAAAACACCTCACATAAATATACTATAGAGATTAAAGTTGATAGAAATGTTAATTTTTTAAAGTGCTGATTTTTAAAAAAGGTTTTAATTATCGTTTAAAATAACATTACCTGAGTGGGCAGGGTTTTAACATAAATATATTTTTTTTACATTTTATTTTAATTATGTTTTTAACTCTTATGCCTGTAAAAGTAGGCTTTGCACCTGCTTTTATCAGACGCAAGAGTGTTGAGGACAGTTGCTGGGCAAGATATGCGTAAATCCTGCAATCTTGTCCTTGCAAATGTCCTCGCTCCTGATATGCACGAGATCTGTCAAGCCAGAAACTTGACAGATCGGAAAAGCCGGTTTTCAGTGCATGCGCATTGCGTACTGATAACTGGCTCTTCCAATGCCTTCCCGGTAATGAAATCACAATGTGCCATAGTAGAGTACAAATACTTATTGGGTCAGAAATTGCTGATCAAATAATGAGCCAGATTTTGCCGTGGCAGGGCCTGCCGTTAGTTAGACTTGCCCTCGCACATATAGGTGTTTAAAATATTTGCGTGGAAAGTTGCTGGAAGTACAAGCTGATAACAGCGATGTGAAAGAAACAGACCATCTGGGACCTGAATGAATGGGGCAAACAACTATGTATCTGGTTAACTATTCAGATTGAAGGATTGAGAAATAAACAGAGCAATGACTGAGAAGGAAATGTAAATTAGAGGAAGTGAATTCAATGTCAAATCAGGCACAGAAAGAGAAATAAAGGGAGCGAAGGACAGTCTGGATTAACAGAGAGAGAGAAAAAGATACAGCAAAAATATAAAGATAAAATTACCTTCCCACCATGAAATTCACTATTGAAGTTAATGGCAATCATAAAATTGCTGGATTTACGACGTTGATGTAAATTATTACTGCCGCAGCCATTTAGGGCTGGTAATTCATGTCATAAGGACCCTGTCAATGGCATGATTTATGGTTCTCACATGACACTCAGCCTTGGAAGCCCATTAAGGGACTAGTCAAGCTGTGGTGTCTCACTCTAGCAGGTAGCGAGTTATTCCTAGAGGATTTTTTAATCCTTTTTTTAATCACTCTTGACTGTATTTTGTGCCAGTCATATCATCCACACTCATGTTAGTGTCAGAAGGTAATAATTTTCAGGTTGCAAAGCTGTTTCAACACTCAGAAATGTAAATTAGATGGATTTTTTTCAGAAAATAATATTTTGGGATACAGAAGATAAGTAATTTGAGACATGACGTGGTAAGTGTAGTATGCTAGGGAGGAAAAAAGTGACTTTGGATCTATGGTTCCAAAAGCTTTCCACCATTGGGGTTTTCCTCATGTCATTTCTGGGTCTGCTATGATTATTCAACAACTGCAATATTGTTGTATTATGTAACAACCAGGGTGCTAGAAGGCCAACGAGATGAACCATGGGGCTGGACTTTAGGCTTTTATGTTTTCGGGGCGATAATGGAGGCGGGGTGGGAAAATTACCGTCCGGGAACAGTTTGGTAGTTAAGTTTAGGCATCTGGGCCCTGCGTCAGGGGGCGCAGCGCTAAGGGAGGCGTTATACACCTCTCTTGGCGCGAGGATGAGAAACTCCAGAATTAAACAGCCAGGCAGGGAGCGCTCTGAGAGAGGCTTGGAGGAGGAAAAAAACCTTAAAAAACATAAAAACATTCCCAAAACATTGCCACCACAACACAAATTGCAAATAAATTTAAACGGAAAAGCAATCGCACTTATCTTTGCAGTCCATTACCTATCTCTCCGCCGACAGGATCGTTGGACCGGCCTGATTTCCCATGCGGCCATTGCGAGGTGCACTTCCAGGCATACAGCTCGGGCAGGACTCAAAACTCGCAACGGTGTCGCAAGCAGGAGCGTAGCACACTGGCGCTGCTCTTCCCGGCAGTGCTGCTCCACTGCAAAACCGGACTGGAGGATCGCTACGTGGCGCTGGAGACATCACCGCTGCCTTTCACGCCACTCCAGGGCGCAAAATAGAGCGCAAAGCACTGGAAAATCCAGCTCCTGCTCTTTTTTTGTCTAGCGCTCCCTATTTTCCTATGAAAGCAGTGCACTGACATACCTGCTGGTATTTCACTGTTCCTGATGACATTGGATGGAGCCGTTGATTCTATACTTTGTGCGTTAAGAATGTTTGTAAATTTCACAACCATTTGCTCATAACCTTCTCAAGGACCAAACCGACAATTCCTAAGCACAAATGGGTTACTACATCCTTTGCTTTTGTGTTGTTTTTAATTTTCTTCTTACTTTTCCTTTCTGTTTCTTTTTCCTCACTTTCTTAATGCACTGTCTTTCCTTTTCCTCTCTTTATGTCTTCCATTTTCTGTCTCTAATTTGATTCTAATTTACCCTATTATTATCCATCACTCTATTTCTTTTACTATCCACTTCTTTCATTGGTTAAGCAGATAAACCTTTAAGCACGATGTTTATGAGGTCGCAGATGCGACATTGACAATGCTGTGCCATTATCATTTTGACTTTCAAGCAATTTACAGCACAAAGATAGGGCGATGTGAACGGTGAGGTAAAAAGTCCAATTAATGTTGTTCACCACAAGATATGCCATTGCAGCAATTTCTGGCCCAATGTGTCTGTGAAATTAATTAGTGTGCTATTCTCATGGAAAATTGAATCCATGATATCACCTCAGTCTAAGAAGGGGCAGGTTGATTCTATCTATTAAGCATTTGAATGCTATCACATAGTGGAATTTCAACCCAAAACTTTCGATAAACTGGGCCTGAAATTCAGTTCGGAGGCTTCCTTCAGATGAACACCTCCAACCCGAGAATTTTACAAAATTTCCTGGTGGTCCCAGACGCGCCTGCGATTGCGGTGGGGAGGCCTTCTCTTTCCGCACTCTGGAACGCGTTCCTGTACTCGAGATTCGGACGCAGAAGGTGCAGTCACGCATGTGACTGCACAACCATTTGCGCGCCGAAAATCAGCTTTTGCGGGGCCTCGCCGTGTCCGTACGTATTCCGTACGGATCTGGCGAGGCCGGAATTTTAGCCCCATTGTTTTCTGTCAGTTTCACTCAGAAGGTTGTGGGTTCAAACCCCACTCCACATAATCTAAACAGACACTTCAGTGCAGTACTGAGGGACAGCTGCATTGTAAGAGGTGCTATCATTTAGATGAGATTTTAAACTGTGGTCTCATCGGCCTGTTCAGGTGAATGTAAAAGATCCCATGGTACTACTTGAAGAAAAGCAATAGGTTGTTCTGCTGTCATGGCCAACATTCATCCATTTTCCCAAACTACTTAAACAGATGAACTGCTCATTTATCATTTATTTAATTTGCTGTTTGTGGGACCTTGCTGTGTGTAAATTAACTACTGTGTTTGCCTACATAACAATAGTCACTGCACTTCGAACATTGCTCATTGGCTATGAAGCGCTTTGGGACATCATCAGAATCTGAAAGGTGCTGTATAACTGCAAGATAAGTTGGTGCAAACACAGTAGCTCAGGGCTAGATTTTACACTTTTGCGCAGATTGCCCAAAAATGGGTGTTATTTCCGGCATGGGTGGTAAAAATGGGTTTTCAGATCACCGGCTTCTTGTCCATTCTCAAAGCACCTAGTCTCCATTTTTTAAATTGGGCGTCACCACGAGCGATATGAAATGGGCTGTAGCGTTAAATCTCTCTGACCTTCTGCCGTAAAGTGTCGACGTCCTTAGCAACGGCATGGCAACCCTCAATTCCCATGATTCATGAGGTCAAGGGTCAGCATTACATGCACAGAAGAGCAGACAGAGAGAGAGGGAGATGAGAGGGAATGAAAGCGTGTGTGGCTGTGATGTGTGCTTGTTTGGCCATTGTGGGAGGCAAGAGGGAGATTCACCAGCAGCAAAAAGCCTGCTAACCACCAAGAACATAGTTGGCACTGAGTTTTTGTCCAACAAATAAGATATAACATGGAAGGGATGGTGGAGGCCCTGGAGCTGGTAGCCAGGAACATTTCTGGCAGAGGACTCCCAGTGGTCCCGGAGCGCAGTACTGCACCCCAAGGTGCCGCAGCCCCCATTGCCAATGAACATGAGAGCCAGGAACAACATCTTGCTTCTGGCTTGGAGCACGTTCTCACCTCGAGACCATCCTCTCCCGTATCCGTCCAAGCAGCAGTTCGGTCATCATCCCACCCCCCCAATGAAGCATCGCCTGAGGAGCTCCTTGGCCAGGCAGCTTGTAGTCAGGAGGGGAAGGGGAAGGGGTAGAGGTGGAGAGGAGAAGCGGGGATGGGTTGGGGGAGGAAGGGTTGGTTTTTACAGAAATACTGATGATTTCAGACAAATATTCGGTTTAAATGTTTTTATTTAACAAAACCTTGTTGCGCATTGGCTCGGATAGCTGTACCGTTTACACTCTGGTGATTCCTTAACATCAAAGGGTATAATTACACTTAACTTCAATCAACTTAAACTTTAACTGTCACCAAGGTGATGCCCACCATTTATGTATGACCTGCACACCCAGCAGTGTGTCAGCCTTGTAAATACCACCAACGTTCTTTCAGGCAAAGCGCTCATTGATGAGCTCCTGATGTAAGGCTCTTGCAGCTATCATACCACCACAGGCCCTTTCATGCGGTCTACAGGGGGGGCGGAGGCATGGCTTCATCGTCAGCCTGATTGTATGGGCCGATGTCAGCGTCCACCTCCTCGTCCTCCTCGTCCTCTCTCTGGTGAGGTGGACTGTCAGACTCTTCAGGCAATTCTTGTCCCCTCCTGATAGCCAAGTTGTGCAGCATGAAGCACACCACCATGAAATGAGCTACCTGCTCAGGGTGGTATTGGAGCTCGCCTCCTGAGTGGTCCATGCAGCTAAAGTGCTGCTAAAGCACTCCAATGGTTTTCTCGACAATATTGCGAGTGACTCTGTGGCTCTTGTTGTATCGCCTCTTGGCTTTGTTGTGGGTGTCACGCAGCGGGGTCATCAGCCAGGTGGTGAGGCCATATCCTTTGTCACCAAGCGTCCAGCATTGACCTTGTGGCTGATTGTTAAACAAGTCAGATACAGTGCTCTCACGCAAGTTGTGAGCATCATGGATGCTGCCTGGAAATTTAGCATTCACTGCCATTATAATTTTCTGGTGGTTGACAATGAGTTGGACATTCAGGGAGTGGAATTCCTTGCGGTTCCTGAAAACCTCTGCATCCTGAAAAGGTGCCCGCATCATGATGTGCGTACTGTCTATTACTCCCTGCACCTTGGGGAAGTTTGCAATTCTGGACAATTCTAGAGCCCTCTCAGTCTGTGCCTCCCTGGTCATAGGGAAGCTGATCAAATCCCTCCTGCATGCGTACAGGGCTTCAGTGACCTGTCTAATGCAACAATTTGTGGCATGCTGAGACAGATCGCAAATGTCGCCAGCTGAGGCCAGAAAAGAACCCGACGCATAGAATGACAGTGCCGTGGTGACTTTGACCTCGACGGACAGTGCAGTACTGATGGCGCTGGCAGGCTGCAGATCTCCCCTTATCAGCTGGAAGTGCGGTCTCCGAAGCCAGGTGGTGCCGGGCAAGTTGAAGTAAGACCGCTTGTCCCTGTACTTGCGGGGGGTGTAACGTCCGGTCCTCCTCATCAGTCTGGCACATCTTACATTGGGCACATAATGTCGTGGAGCATACCTTTGGCTATCTCAAGTCTGCGGCATGTAATTGGTCATCAAGAGAGGGTGAGAAAGGACAGGCCCCATTGCAATAGCTTTCTGTGTTCCACCGATTGGTCGCAAAGAATGAATGTCCCGACGAATACACCTATTAAATTCCAATCGTTCATAGTATGGTAAAGGTGTTTGTACAGATGTTCACATCTCCTCCAAAGACATCCAGCGTACATCCAAACTCCCCCGAGGTTGAAGCAGAGCAGCCTTTTAAATGATGTGACATGTGATGTAGAACATGGCATCCATAACGCTGTGATTAGTTCCGGTTCGTTCCACTTTTTCTGGGCATTCTTTTGGGTGAGCAATATTGTGGGCAATATGAGTGCGAGGTGGTGAAAGTAACGTTGGGCGATCTCCTGGCCATTAGTTTTGGCAAATATGATCTTTATGACAAAAAAAAGTGGGCGGGGGTATTATTGAATCTCGCCGTTAATTCCGTGCGGAAACTAAAGCTGGGTGATATTATGGGTATTGATTTCTGATGAGTGGGTGATATTATTTTTTCCCAGCATTATGCACATGGGGAAAGTAACACTCAGCGATAAGTTTCCAAAAAATGCCCGTCAGTTTCCATTTTGTGGCTAACTGGGCAATATATGGGCGTTATACGTCATTTCAGTGGCAAAATGGACGTTAAGTGGGTCTTAAGCATGCAAAAAAAGTGGAAAATCTAGCCCTAAGTTCCATTCCAGATCACACATCATTCAGATTGATACATTTATCACCATTCCTTCATCATCATTGGGCCTTGGTCCTTGAATTTCCTGCCTAGTACCACCGTGAGAGCGCTATCAACACAAGAAAAAGAAAAGAACAGAAAAGAAAGAAAGACTTGCATTTATATAGCACTTTTCAAGACCTCAGGACATCCCAAAGTACTTTACAATCAATGAAGTACTCTTGAAGTGTAGTCACTGTTGTAAAGTAGTAAAAGTAGCAGCCAACATATAAACAGCAAGGTCTCACAAGCAGCAATGTGATAACTGTTACAGATGTGGACTTGTATTTACTCTGTACAGCCACCAGAGGGCTCATCCCCTGGAGTCTCAAGCGATCCCATAATCCCTTGGGAGCACAGGTTTTTAAGGAGGCTTTACAGGTTGGAGAGGTACTATGGAGACCTGTAATAAAAGACTAAGGTCACATTTTACTTTGAGCTCACAGTGTTCAGTCTGACTCTTTCTCCATACACAACAACTGGCGCCAAGATACAGATAGCGAACCCAAAGATGCAGAGAACAGTGGGTATCCTGGAAAAATTTTCAGTGGGAGATGATTGGGAAACTTTTGTGGAGCGACTCGACCAATACTTCGTGGCCAACGAGCTAGATGAGGAAGAGAGCGCTGCCAAACGAAGGCCAATTCTCCTCACAGTCTGTGGGGCACCAACGTCTGGCCTCATGAAGAATCTGCTCACTCCAGCGAAACCCATGGAGAAATCGTATGACGATTTGTGCACACTGGTCCGAGAGCATTTGAACCTGAAGGAAAGCGTTCTGATGGCGAGGTACCGATTCTCCACCTACAAAAGGTCTGAAGGCCAGGAAGTGACGAGTTATGTCGCCGAGCTAAGACACTTTACAGGACATTGCGAATTTGAAGGATATTTGGAGCACATGCTCAGAGACTTTTTTTACTTGGCATTGGCCACGAAACCATACTTTGCAAACTTTTGAATGTAGAGACCCCAACCTTGAGTAAGGCCACAGCAATAGCCCAGGCGTTCATTGCCACCAGTGACAATACGAAGCAAATCTCTCAGCATAGAAGTGCTGCTACAAGTACTGTGAACAAAGTGATGTTGTTTTCAAATCATAATGTACAGGGCAGGTCACACATACCTGCAGCTGCACATCCGCAGATGTCTCAGAGTCCACCATCAAGGGTGATGAATGCAAGTCCATTAACACCTTGTTGGCGCTACAGGGGTGATCATCGTTTCCATTCATGCCGATTCAAAGAATACGTTTGCAAGAGCTGTGGAACAATGGGACACCTCCAAGGATTGTGCAGGCGAGCTGCAAAGCCTGTTAAACCTGCAAACCACCATGTTGCAGAGGAGGACAGATCCACGGAGGATCACGATGAACCAGAGCCACAGATAGAAGAGGCAGAGGTACATGGGGTGCACACATTCACCACGAATTGTCCCCCGATAATGCTGAATGTTGAACTGAATAGATTCCTGGTGTCAATGGAGCTGGACACGGGCATGAGCCAGTCCATCATGGGCAAAAAGACTTTTGAAAGGTTGTGGTACAACAAGGCCTCAAGGCCAGTCTTAACTCCGGTTTGCACGAAACTAAGAACTTACATTAAAGAACTGATTCCTGTAATCGGCAGTGCTACCGTAAAGGTCTCCTACGATGGAGCAGTGCACAAGCTACATTCTGGGTGGTATCGGGCTATGGTCCCACGCTGCTCGGCAAGAGCTGGCTGGGAAAAAAAGCTGAACTGGCACGACGTCCGAGCGCCATCGCCCGCTGATGACACTTCGTGTGCCCAGGTCTTAAACAAATTTCCTTCGCTGTTCGAACCAGGCATCATGAAATTCCAAGGAGCAAAAGTGCAGATCCACCTAATTCCGGGGGCACGACCCACCCATCACAAGGCGAGAGCAATACCATACATGATGAGAGATCAAGCTCGACCAGCTGCAAAGAGAGGGCATCATTTCACCAATGGAATTCAGCGAGTGGGCCAGTCCTATTGTCGCAGTCCTCAAGGGAGACGGCACCGTCAGAATCTGTGGCGATTACAAAGTAACTATCAATCGTTACTCCCTGCAGGACCAATACCCACTACCAAAGGCCGATGACATCTTTGCAATACTGGCGCGAGGAAAGATGTTCACGAAGCTGGATCTGACTTCAGCCTACATGACGCAGGAACTGGAGGATTCATCGAAGGCCCTCACCTGCATCAACACGCACAAAGGTCTTTTTGTTTATAACAGATGCCCGTTTGGAATCCAATCAGCGGTGGCGATATTCCAGAAAAACATGGAAAGTTTACTGAAGTCGGTCCCGCACACTGTGGACTTCCAGGTCACAGATCAAAACACAGTCAAGCATCTGCTGAGCCTGGAGGAGGTTCTAAATCGACTCAACCGCATGGGGCTCAGTTTGAAACGCTCGCAGTGCATTTTCCTGGTGCCTGAAGTGGAGTCCTTGGGAAGGAGGATGGCGGCGGACGGCATCAGGCCCACTAATGCGAAGACAGAGGCAATCGAGAATGCACCGAGGCCACAGATCGTGACGGAGCTGCGGTAGTTTCTGGGACTCTTGAACTACTTTGGTAACTTCTTACCGGGTGTCAGCACACTGCTAGAACCACGACATGTCTTACTACAAAAAGGGGGCGAATGGGTTTGGGACAAAAGCCAAGAAAATGCCTTTGTAAAAGTGAGAAAATTGTTATGCTCAAACAAATTGCTTGTGTTGTATGATCCATGTAAGCGTTTGGTACTAGCATGTGATGCATCGTCATATGGGGTCGGGTGTGTATTGCAACAAGCTAATGATCTTGGGAAACTGCAACCGGTTGTTTATGCATCCAGGAGTCTGTCTAAGGCTGAGAGAGCATACAGCATGAGTGAAAAAGAAGCGTTAGCATGTGTCTATGGGGTAAAGAAAATGCATCAATACCTGTTTGGGCTAAAATTCGAATTGGAAACTGACCATAAGCCACTTATATTCCTGTTTTCTGAGAGTAAAGGGATAAATACCAGCGCATCGGCCCACATCCAGAGATGGGCGCTCACGTTGTCCGCATACAACTACGCCATCTGCCACAGGCCAGGCACAGAAAACTGCGCTGATGCACTCAGTAGGCTGCCATTGCCCACCACAGGGTGTAAATGGCGCAACCCGCAGGTCTAGTCATGGTTATGGAAGCATTTGAGAGTGAGCAATCACCCGTCACTATCCGACAGATCAAAACCTGGACAAGCCAGGACCCCTTATTATCTCTAGTTAAAAGCTGTGTGCTTCACAGGATCTGGTCCAGTGTCTCAGTGGAAATACAGGAAGCGATAAAGCTGTTCCAGCGGCGCAAAGATGAAATGTCTATACAGGCAGACTGCCTTCTGTCACATGTGGTGGCCCGGTATCGATGCGGACTTAGAGTCCTGCGTTCACAGATGTAATACATGCTCGTTGTTAAGCAATTTACCCAGGGAGGCGCCGCTAAGTTTATGGTCTTGGCCCTCCAAATCGTGGTCTAGGGTACTCGTCGACTATGCAGGCCCGTTCTTGGATAAAATGTTCCTTGTGGTTGCAGACGCGTACTCCAAGTGGATTGAATGTGAGATAATGTCGGCTAGCACGTCCGCTGCCACTACTGAAAGCCTGCGGGCCACGTTTGCCACACACGGCTTACCCGATGTCCTGGTGAGCGACAATGGGCCATGTTTTACCAGTGCTGAATTCAAAGAATTCATGACCCGTAACGGGATCAAACATGTCACATCTGCCCCGTTTAAACCAGCGTTCAATGGTCAGGCAGAGAGAGCAGTGCAAACCATCAAACAAGGCTTGAAGAGGGTAACTGAAGGCTCACTGCAGACTCGCCAATCCCGAGTCCTGCTTAGCTACCGCACGAGACCCCACTCACTCACTGGGATCCCACCTGCTGAACTGTTCATGAAAAGAGCACTTAAGTCAAGGCTCTCGTTAGTTCACCCTGATCTACATGAACAGGTAGAGAGCAGGCGGCTTCAAGAAAGTGCATACCATGATGGAGCAAATGTGGTCATGCGAGATTGAAATCAATGATCCTGTATTTGTATTAAATTATGGACAAGGTACCAAGTGGCTTCCCGGCACTATCGTGGCCAAAGAGAGGAGCAGGGTGTTTCAGGTCAAACTTTCAAACTTTCGGGTCAAACTTCATTCACCGGAAACACTTGAACCAAATCAAACTCAGATTCACGGACTATCCTGAGCAACCCACCTTGGACCCTACCTTTTTTGATCCACCAACATATACACCAGTGGCAACCGGCACCACGGTTGCCCACAAAGCAGAACCCATCATCCGCAGCAGCCCATCAGGGCCGAAAACACCAGGCAGCCCAGCAAGGCCAGCTATACAGCAGCCCAGCGAGGGCCCAACAAATGATTCAACACCAGCTTTCACACTGAGATGATCAACCAGGGAAAGAAGGGCCCCAGATCAACTCACACTGTAAATAGTTACACTATTGACTTTGGCGGGGGGGGGAGTGTTGTTATATATGTGGACTTCTATTTACTCTGTACAGCCACCAGAAGGCTCATCCCCTGGAGTCCCAAGGGATCCCATAATCCCTTGGGAGCAAAGGTATTTAAGGAGGCTTCACAGGTTGGAGAGGCACTCTGGAGACCTACAATAAAAGACTAAGGTCACACTTTACTTTGAGCTCACAGTGTTCAGTCAGACTCTTTCTCCATACACAACAATAATGACCAGATAATCTGCTTTAGTGATCTTGGTTGTGGGATAAATATTGGCCAGGACACTGGGAAGAGCTCCCCTGGTCTTCTTTGAAATAGTCCTATGGGAAATTTTACATCGACTTGAGAGGGCAGACAGGGCTCAAATTATTAATCCGAAGGGCGCCACCTCCGACAGTGCAGCACTCCTTCAGCACTGCACTGGAGTGTCGGCATAGATTATGCGCTCAAGTTTCGAGAGTTGGACTTGAACTCACAACTGCATAGGCAGAATTAAACGGATGATTGGTTTCTATTATTGTTTTCATTTCCTGTTACACAAATACTTCCTTTTTACTCAAAAATGAATAAATATCAGCAACAATATTCACATGTGAAGATATCTGTTGTCATTATTTTGCCGAAAATACTTCCAACTGTATTTCATTCCTACTGTATGAAGCTTACGATTATATAAAATTGTTATCTCGTCTGTATATATCAAGAAACTTGGCAATTTTATTCAAAAAATAACTACTCTCGTGCGGCTCGCTCTCCAACCAGTATGTACTGAGTACTGGTGAGTGCAATGGTTCCTTTGGGGAATACAGTCATAGCCAAATCCATGGCACCAGGGGTGGCTCAGCTGTGCAGGGCGGCGGGGGGGTGGGGGGGAGGAAAATCAGGAAAGCAATAGTGATAGGAGATCTGATAGTTAGGGTAACAGACAGGCGTTTCTGCGACTACAGATGTGATTTCAGGATGTTATGTTGCCTCCCTGGTGCTAGGTTCAAGGATGTCACTGAGATGGCAGCAGAAGATTTTATGAGGGGATCGTGAACAGCCATAGTCGTGCTGTTGGGGAGGGTTTAAATTAACATGGCATGGGGATGGGAACCAGGATGTAGCATTAGAAAGGAGAAACAAGGTGCACAAAAGATTGGGAGTGACAGATAGCACTAGAGTAACAAATAGTAAGGAATTAGTTGGAGTCAGACTAAGAGAGAATACAATAAGGTCTAAGATAGGTTTACAGTGTGTGAATGCATGAAGTGTGGTAAATAAGCTTGACGAGCTGCAGGCACAAATAGCCACATGGGAATATGATGTTGTGGCGATAACAGAGATCTGGCTCAAAAAAGGGCAGGATTCATAAGAACATAAGAACATAAGAATTAGGAACAGGAGTAGGCCATCTAGCTCCTTGAGCCTGCTCCGCCATTCAACAAAATCATGGCTGATCTGGCCGTGGACTCAGCTCCACTTACCCGCCCGCTCCCCGTAACCCTTAATTCCCTTATTGGTTAAAAATCTAGCTATCTGTGACTTGAATACATTCAATGAGCTAGCCTCAACTGCTTCCTTGGGTAGAGAATTCTACAGATTCACAACCCTCTGGGAGAACAAATTCCTTCTCAACTCATTTTTAAATTGGCTCCCCTGTATTTTGAGGCTGTGCCCCCTAGTTCTAGTCTCCCCGACCAGTGGAAACAACCTCTCTGCCTCTATCTTGTATATCCCTTTCATTATTTTAAATGTTTCTATAAGATCACCCCTCATCCTTCTGAACTCCAACGCGTAAAGACCCAGTCTACTCAATCTATCATCATAAGGTAATCCCCTCATCTCCGGAATCAGCCTCGTGAATCGTCTCTGTACCCCCTCCAAAGCTAGTATATCCTTCCTTAAGTAAGGTGACCAAAACTGCATGCAGTACTCCAGGTTCGGCCTCACCAATACCCTATACAGTTGCAGAAGGATCTCCCTGCTTTTGTACTCCATCCCTCTCGCAATGAAGGCCAACATTCCATTCGCCTTCCTGATTACCTGCTGCACCTGCAAACTAACTTTTTGGGATTCATGCACAAGGACCCCCAGGTCTCTCTGCACCGCAGCATGTTGTAATTTCTCCCCATTCAAATAATATTCCCTTTTACTGTTATTTTTCCTAAGGTGGATGACCTCACACTTTCCGACATTGTATTCCATCTGCCAAATCTCGGCACATTCGCTTAACCTACCTAAATCTCTTTGCAGCCTCTCTGTTTCCTCTACACAACCCACTTTCACACTAATCTTTGTGTTATCTGCAAATTTTGTTACACTACACTCTGTCCTCCCTTCCAGGTCATCTATGTATATTGTAAACAGTTGTGGTCCCAGCACCAATCCCTATGGCACACCACTAACCACCGATTTCCAACCCGAAAAGGACCCATTTATCCCGACTCTCTGCTTTCTGTTCGCCAGCCAATTCTCTATCCATGCTAATATATTTCCTCTGACTCCGCGTACCTCTATCTTCTGCAGTAACCTTTTGTGTGGCACCTTATCGAATGCCTTTTGAAAATCTAAATACACCACATCCATCGGTACACCTCTATCCACCATGCTCGTTATATCCTCAAAGAATTCCAGTAAATTAGTTAAACATGATTTCTCCTTCATGAATCCATGCTGCGTCTGCTTGATTGCACTATTCCTATCTAGATGTCCCACTATTTCTTCCTTAATGATAGTTTCAAGCATTTTCCCCACTGCAGATGTTAAACTAACCGGCCTATAGTTACCTGCCTTTTGTCTGCCCCCTTTTTTAAACAGAGGCGTTACATTAGCTGCTTTCCAATCCGCTGGTACCTCCCCAGAGTCCAGAGAATTTTGGTCGATTATAACAAATGCATCTGCTATAACTTCCGCCATCTCTTTTAATACCCTGGGATGCATTTCATCAGGACCAGGGGACTTGTCTACCTTGAGTCTCATTAGCCTGTCCAGCACTACCCCCCTAGTGATAGTGATTGTCTCAAGGTCCTCCCTTCCCACATTCCTGTGACCAGCAATTTTTGGCATTGTTTTTGTGTCTTCCACTGTGAAGACCGAAGCAAAATAATTGTTTAAGGTTTCAGCCCTTTCCACATTATGGAGGAGCAAATTTGCAGGGAAATTACAGAAAGGTGCAAGAACTATAGAGTAGTGATAATGGGGACTTTAACTATCCTAATATAGATTGGGATAGTAATAGTGTAAAGGACAGAGAGGGGGAAGAATTTCTGAATTACATTCAGGGGAACTTTCTTGATCAGTATGATTCTGGCACAATGAGGAAGGTGGCATTGCTGGATCTGGTTCTGGGAAATGAGGTGAGTCAAGTAGAGTAAGTGTCAGCATGGGAACATTTAGGAAACAGTAATCACAGTATCATAAAGTTTAGACTCGCTATGGAATAAGATAGGGAGAAATCTAGAGTAAAAATACTTGATTGTAAGAAAGCCAATTTCAGTAGGTTGAGAATGGATCTGGCCCGGGTAAATTGAAATCAAAGATTGGCAGGCAAAACTGTAATCAAACAATGGGCTGCCTTTAAAGAGGAAATGGTTCAGGTACAGTCGAGGTACATTCCCATGAGGGGGTAAGAAAGAGCAACCAAAGCCAGAGCTCCCTGGATGATGAAAGAGTTAGAGAGTAAGATGAAGCAGAAAAAGGGGGCATATGACAGATGTCAGATTGAGAATACAAGTGAGAACCAGGCTGATTATAGAACATTCAGAGGCGAAATGAAAAAGGAAATGAGAGGGACAAAGAGAGAATATAAGAATAGATTGGCAGCTAACATAAAAGGTTATCCAAATGTCTTCTATAGGCATATAAATAGTGAATGGGTAGTAAGAGGAGGGTTGGGGTCATTAAGGACCAAAATTGAGACATACACATGGAGGCAGAGAGCATGGCTGGGGTACTAAATGAGTACTTTGCCTCTGTCTTTACCAAGGAAGAAGTTGCTGCCAAAGGCATGGGGAAAGAGGAAGTATTGAGTTACTGGATGGGATGAAAATTGATAAGGAGGAGGTACTAGAAAGGCTGGCTGTATTTAAAGTAGATAAGTCACCAGGACCAGATGGGATGCATCCTAGGATGTTGAGGGATGTAAAGAAATTGCAGAGGTACTGGCCATAATCTTCCAATCCTCCTTGGGTATGGGTCTGATGCTAGAGGACTGGAGAATTGCAAATGTTACACACTTGTTCAAAAAAGGATGTGAGGATAAACCCAGTAACTAAAGCTTACAATTCTAAAGGGGGTGTATGAACCTAGGAGTGTCCATGCAATAATCATTGAAGGTGGCAGGGCAGGTTGAGAAAGCCATTAAAAAAGCATACAGGATCCTGGGCTTCATAAATAGCGACACAGAGTACAAAAACAAGGAAGTTATGAGCAATCTTTATAAATCAAGATAAGAGCTCACAATATTGGGGGTAATATAATAGCATAGTTAGAGGATTGGCTAACAAGCAGAAAACAGAGAGTCGGGGAAAAAATTGGTCATTTTAAGGTCTGCAAACTTTAACTAGTGGGGTGCCACAGGAATCAGTGCTGGGGCCTCAACTATTTACAATTTATATGAATGACTTGGATGAAAGGACCGAGTGTACTGTAAAAATTTGCTGATGATACAATGATACGTGGTGAAGCAAGTTGTGAGGAGGACGCAGTGAGTCTGCAAAGAGATATAGATAGGTTATGTGAGTGGGCAAAAAATTGGCAGAAAGAGTATAATGTGGGAAAACATGAGGTTATCCACTTTGGTAGGAAGAATAGAAAAGCAAAATATTTTTTAAATAGAGAGAGACTACAGAATGCTGCGGTGCAGAAGGATCTGGGTATCCTCATACATAAAACCCAAAACGTTAGCATGCAGGTACAGTAATTAGGAAGGCAAATGGAATGTTGGCATTAATTGCACGGGGAATGAAATATAAAAGTAGGGAAGTCATGCTACAACTGTTGGTGAGACTACACCTAGTGTACTGCGTACAGTTTTGGTTTCCTTATTTAAGGTGGGATATACTTGCATTGGAGGCAGTTCAGAGAAGATTCACTAGGTTGCTTCCTGAGATGAAGGGTTGAGTAGGTTGGGCCGATACTCATTGGAGTTTAGAAAACTGAGAGGTGATCTTATTGAAACATACAGGGGCCGAAATTGGTGAAGGCCAAGTGCCGCCCAAAGGACCGCCGATGGCCGGCGAGATACTTGACGGTTCTTTGGGAGGCAGTTTTGGCAAAAAGGTCCTTGAAATGGCGCCTGGTGGCAAAAGAGGGACTTACGCCGTCAATCTGAGCGGCAGCGGGCGGGAGCTTCCAACTTTAGTGGCAAAGGCTCTTGCCGAGGATGGAGTTGGGCCCACGGAAGGTCGAAGAGCTGAAAAGAAAATCAATGCAAAAAAAAACTGGAACACCATCAGGTAAGTCGCTGTAAGAATTTTATTTTTAAAATGTTCACTAACCTTTTTTTACAGGTCTTCATACTTATCATCGGGGATAGACCAGCCTCCACGAGGCAGTTCTTCCCCGTTCTGGCACCAACTCCTGCCACCTCCCGCCGCACCAATCTGGCATCTCGGCAGGCGAGTGGCCACTTACGCCACTTGGCCGTCTGCTGACGTCAGCGGGAGGTTCCTGGCGGTTCTCCCACCTGCCTGCTCCAGCCCAAGTGCAAATTGGCATGGGGCGGACCCGAAGAGTAATGTCGGCGGATCTCGGCGGCAGTCAGCGCTAAGGCCATCAATTTCAGCCCCACAGATTCTGAGGGAACTTGACAGGGTAGATGCTGAGAGGATGTTTCCATGCGTGGGGGAATCTAGAACTAGTGGGCATAGCTTCAGAATAAGGAGTTGCCCATTTAAGACGGAGATGAGGAGGAATTTCTTCTCTCAGAGGGTTGTGAATCTTTGCAATTCTCTACCCCAGAGAGCTGTAGAGGCTGGGTCATGGAATATATTCAATGGTGGAGTTAGACAGATTTTTGAAATACAGGGGAGTCGAAGGTTATGGGGAACAGCAGAAAAGTAGAGTTTAGGCCAAGATCAGATCAGACATTATCTTATTGAATGGCAGAGCAGGCTCGAGGTGGCAAATGGCATACTCCTGCTCCTATTTCATATGTTCTTATGTTAAGCTATTTGATTATGGTGCTACTACAGTTAAAATTAATCATCCTGATCCAAATGTACACACACCTCTGCACCTCCCACAAGGGGTCATGGTGTGACGATCCGGTGCATGCTGACTTTACCCCTATCTAATCCAAAAGTACTAAGGCTAACTTGAAATCTTCTTGAACCATGCAGCCCATTCCTACATCGGATAGTGATTTACCACAGGGTTATGGGGAAATTCATTTAATAACCTTATTGAACCCCTTTTGCTGTTTTCTTGCATTTTTTGCAATCCTCAGATAGGATGGACTTCACCTAAACTGGAGAAGCACCCATACCTTTGAAAAAGGATACATGGGTCGTAGGAAAGATTAATCTCGTTAGGGGTGGGAGGGGAAAATCCACATTGTAATTCGAAAAGTGTGAGTAACAAACCAGCAGGGCATTTGGGCAGGGTGCAGACAGTTACCCAAATAATAGTTCTATGCACGAATACACATCACATAAGAAATGAAACAAATGAGTTAGAAGTACAAATCTAACTTAAGTTTAGCTTCCTTTCCACATGTATGCTGATGACACCCAGCTTTACCTCACTACTACTTCTCTCGACCCTTCCACGGTCTCTAAATTGTCAGATTGCTTGTCTGACATCCAATTCTGTAAGAGCAGAAATTTTTTCCGATTGCATATTGGGAAAACTGAAGCCATTGTTTTCTGTCCCCGCCACAAACTCCATTCCCCAGCCACTGACTCCATCCCTCTCCCCAACTTCTGTCCTAGGCTGAACCAAACTGTTTGCAACCTTGGTGTCTTATTTGACCCTGAAATGTGCTTTCGACCACATATCCACAGCATAACAAAGACCGCCTATTTCGACCTCCGTAACATTGCCCATCTCCGCCCTTTCCTCAGCTCATCCACTGTTGAAGCCCTCATCCATGCCTTTGTTACCTCTAGACTTGACTATTCCAACGCACTCCTAGCTGGCCTCCCACATTCTACCCTACGTAAACTAGAGGTGATCCACTTATGATCCAACTTGTGATCCAAAACTCAGCTGCCCGTGTCAGAACTCCATTACCCCTGTGCTCGCTGACCTACATTGGCTTCTGGTTAAGCAATGCCTCGATTTCAAAATTCTCATTCCTATTTTCAAATCCCTCCATGGCCTCATCCCTCTCTATCTCTGTAATCTCCTCCAGCCCCACCCAAGATGTCTGCGCTCCTCTAATTCTGCCCTCTTGAGCATCCCTAATTATAATCGCTCAACCATTGGTGACCATGCCTTCTGTTGCCTTTGCCCCAAGCTCTGGAACTCCCTGCCTAAATCTCTTCAACTATCCACCTCTTTTTCCTCCGTCAAGACGCTCCTTAAAACATTCCTCTTTACCTGCGCTAATTTCTACTTATACGGCTCGGTGTCAAATTTTATGTCATAATAAATACTCCTGTGAAGCGCCTTGGGACGATTCACTACGTTAAAGGCGCTATATAAATACAAGTTGTTGTTAAAGGGATAGTGCAGTAGCCACTGCAGAGAAATCGCTGCAAACTGGGCCTCATTGGGATCTAAATATTCCAGGCTTCGGATCATTAAAAAGGATTGTGTAATTGAGAATGAAAGGGGTGGAGCAAGGTTGATAAAAGACACAATTACAACACTAGAAAGAAAGGGTTGTATCAAGATTATCATGCAGTTAAGTAGAGTTAAGGAACAGCAAAGGTGAAAGACTCAGGTAGAAATTGTCCACAGCTCTCCTGATAGTAATGATGTAATGGGGGATGTATAAATGCAGAGGTCAGAGAAGCATGTAGCAAAAGCAATGAGGTTATAATGGGAGATATTAATTTTCATAGAGATTGGGAGAAGCAGAACAGCTGAAGTAGTAAAGGCAATGAATTTCTGGAATATTTTCAAGACAGTTTTCTAGCACAATATGATTTTGAACCAACAAGCTAACAGGCCATAATAGATTTAGTGATGAATAATAAACCATAAACAATCTGACAGTAAAGGAACATCTTGCAAACAGAGACCATGGCTGCGATTTTGTCTCCCGGATTGGGAGCGAGGCGGGTGACGTCGAGGGTCCGTTCCAACCCCGCTCCTGTCTCCATGCCGACTTCCCGCATGACTTTCCTTTGATTGGGCTCGTGAAGCCCACCCAGCAAGTTTCCCGGCCAATTAAAAGGTCCTTAATTGGACCATGGCCAAATTTATTTTGACAGATGTGCTAACAGTGTTCTACAGCATTGAGATGCTGCAAACACTGACCAGCACTGCATAAAGGTGCACGGCTGCACCCAGGCTCTCCCATGACTCCCTCCATATGCTCACAGCATGCAGGGAGGTTCTCTTCCCTTCCAATGGGTGGAAGAGACCTCCCAAGGACACCAACGCAACCTGGTTGCACATTGTACAAGAAGGCACAGGTAGGGTTGTCATCAGGAGGACTTGGCTGCAGTGGCAAAACCTTTCAATGATCTCAGTAGATCATTAAACGTTACTGCAAAGCCACACTCAGCCTCATCTTGCTATGCCACTCATCACATCCCCATCACTCTGCCTTCCCTACCCTGCTGCTGCACATCCTTACTCACACCAACTTATCTTGCACCTCCACCCATCTCTCTTTCTCTATCTACATTATCACTTCCACCATTTCACTAGTCACCCCTCACACTCACCCTCATCCTTGTCCAATCATACCAACACAAGGGTAGGCACTTAGGTCTTTTTGCCAATGTTCATGTAAAGTTTCTGTTAATGTGTTGTTAAACATTGAAATCTTTATTTTCAAAACTTTGCCTTCTTTGACAGATTGTGTGCAGCTTTGTACACCGTCATCGGCCCCGCAAAATCCGGGCCAATATTTCTAAACAACATAAGCTGTTCCACTGGACTCTGAACATTGTATGATGAACATTGAATTCTACTGTGAGTTAAAGTATGTGTTACCCAGGAAGCCAGGAACTGTTACTTGTAGGGAGAAATAGTTTAAGGAAAGCCAACATATGCTTCATTATAGGCGGTCCCTCGAAACGAGGATGACTTGCTTCCACACTAAAAAAGAATGAGTTCACAGGTGTTTCAATGAAGACCTGAACTACATCCTGAAGGGTGGAAGATGCATGTGTGTGGATTTTTTTAACGTGTGGTGGCCGTTGCACACCAACCATCACATGGGCTTGACAGAGCTAGGTCTTGGTCCAGTGGCAAGGATTCCCAAGATGACTGGAGACCAGCTCTGCTGCACGGACCTAGTGCGTACACATATCGCAGTGTGGGCTGGCCCGTGCTGCCCCTGGGCCCAACATATGCATGGCAGCTAGGGATATGTGTATAGTGGGATTTGGGGAATTAAAATATATATTAAAGAAGATTACAATACTTATTTTTCAGCAACTTCAGAATGATAAATCATAGCTTAGTTTTCAGATAAATTCTACAAACATTCTCTTTATTAATAACTCAAGCTTCTACCAGCTACCCCAGTGCAATCTTGGTTAAATCGAGTGGTTCGGTGATCAACTTTTAAATCACTCACTCAAGGAGAAAAAGCAAATCTGTACCCAAGAAGTGCGAGATTTTGCTCCATACTCTGCTCAAATAGACAAATTGCAGTGTTTATATGGCTAGAATGAACTGTAGCTGCAGCAACAGAAGCATCAACCCTGAATTTAGTCATCTATAGCGGACAAGTGTACAACATGTTTTGCTTATTGTCATTTGAACTGTATTATTTACCTGAAGCGTGTTTTTTTTTTACATTTAACCAGGTCTTTTCTTTTTCTTTTTTGCTGACTGATCAACGGTTTGCAGATAAGCCACCAACATACTCAGTCAGAAAGAAACGACCACCAGTAAATGTGCCCACACTGTGCCTTGCAATGCTGCTAACAAAACAACAGGCAGCAGTCTAACTTTACCCCAGATAAATTGATAATAGAGTTTGATAACGTGATAAAATGGAAAATAAAAAATCATCTCCTGTATTAAATCAGTAATTCAGCGGAACATGGCAAGAGGCCATTTAACATTCAAATTGTTGATGTGCTGAGCGCCACCAAGCTATTATTTTTTAATTCAAATTCTGTTCACTGCAGGTAAAATGGAGTTGACATGTATAAGGCAGAAATGCAGAGCATCATAAGCCCATTTTCCCACCAAATCATGCTCATGAAAGGTCTCTCAAGATAGTGGCCTTGTTAAAATGATCTGTTTTCTTTCTCTGTCAGAGCAGTTTCTGTGATTGTGTGACATTAATTGTATATTATTAGTTTAGTTGAAGTGGAGTCACAGTGTAGGTGTAGGCTATCATGATGATGAATCACTTTGATATTTTGCAATGATTTATGTATATCTATGCTATGTTATCCTTCAATTTGTATTCATAGATGGAAGTTGTCCAGGGCCATTAGATAATAGTTAAGCAGTTAGCAAAATAAAGTGTTGACTTATCCCCAGAGAACAGGCAATAGCTCTGTTTCTAATCATCATTAGTTCAAACAGTGTTGCTTTTAATGAGATTGCCAGTTTAAAATACATCTTCCTCCCCTATTATTAGTTGGGTGATGTGCATTTCAAATCTACCCAAATGCGGCACAGTGAATTTTTGGGTTCAACTTATTTGCATGGACTGGCTTTCACCCGGGTGGGAAATGAGTCTGAATAGGTGGCTGCTCCAGCTTGTGAGGGTACTTGTTCATTGTTGTTGGTCTTCACTGATGAATCTGGCCCTTATAGTTGCTTTCAGGAGGTTATTAGATGCCCTCCTTGCTGGCCTAATTGAAAGTCAAAATGACTTTCCTTCAGTTTTGAAGAGTATGCCCATCCCTATCTCTATAACCCCCTCCAGCCCTGCAACCCATCCGAGATCTCTGTGCTCCTCCAATTCTGGCCTCTTGCACATCCCCTATTTTAATTAGAGGGAGCAGGGTGCGGCGGTCCGGCCCGGAAATCGGCACGGTCCCGGCCTGCAAGACCATCAGCAGGCCGTGGCCATTAGAGGGAGCAGCATGCAGCGATATACCACTGCAGGGAGCAGCGCGTGCTGCAGCAGGCGGGCGATGGCTGACTGCAGTGCGGGCAGGTACGGCAGGAGTGGCAAGGTCAGGGCGAAGGAACGGCAAGAGTTCGTAGAGCGATGTGATCGGGGCCCAGGAGAGGCGAGAGTTCGGGGCCCAGGAGAGGTGAGAGCCCAGGGAAGGCCAGCCCACACTGCGATATGTGTGTGCCCTCGGTCCGTGCAGCAGAGCTGGTCTCCAGTCGTCTTGGTTAATCCTTGCCACTGGACCAAGACCTAGCTCTGTCAAGCCCGTGTGGTGGCTGGGATGCAGCGGCCACCAAACGTTAAAAAAAATCCACCCACAGGCATCTTCCACCCTTCAAGATGTAGTTCGGGATCCGGAATATTAGGTTCTTCATTGAAACATCTGTGAACTCATCCCTTTTCAGCATGGAAGCAAGTCATCCTCGCTTCAAGGGACTGCCTATGATGATGATATGATGATTTTAATCACTCCACCATTGGTGGCTGTGTCTTCAATGAGAAAGGTATAGCTTAATTTTATAACGTGTGCATTGTGTATGTAGTGCTTGTCAAACAAGCATACTGCAAGGTGGTATGGTAGCATAGTGATTATGTTATTGGACTAGTAGTTCAGAGCTCTGCACTAATGATCTGAAAACATGAGTTCAAATCCCACGATGGCAGCTGGTGAATTTAAATTCAGTTAATTAAATAAATCTGAAATAAAAAGCTAGCATCAGTAATGGTGACCATGGGCTAGAATTTCCATAAAACCTGCCATGACTGGTTTGCCGCCCAAAAGATCGGTAAGATTCTTAAATTAACACCAGCGAAAAATTGCACAAAAAATGGAAAAAAACACTGCCTGGCGAGAAAACAGATCTTACACGCAGATTCTTGGCAGTTAAATACGATTCTGGGCAGTTCTTAATCAAAATTGGTGGTAATTACTCAAATTTAGACCGGGCCTAAGGGAGAAAATAAAAAAAATCAGAAAACATTCTCAAGACCCTTTGTCGTTGTCAAAGAATTTTAAAAGAATTATAAATAAACACATTGGGCCCAAGTTTCCACACGATAAAAAAGGTGCACCCCTCCGAGCTGGGCGCCCGTTTTTTGCGCCGGAAAAAAAACGCGCGATTCTGGAGCGCCCTGCAGCTCCATGTCTGCTTGGCGCGGCGCCCAGGGGGGCGGAGCCTACCACTCGTGCTGATTTTGTAAGTGGGAGGGGGCGGGTACCATTTAAATTAGTTTTTTTCCTGCTGGCAACCCTGCGCGTGCGCATTGGAGCGTTCGCGCACGCGCAGTGTGAAGGAAACATTGGCACTCAGCCATTTTTGTAGTTCTTTATAGCTGTTTAATTTTTGAACATTTTTGAATAAAAGCACATTGCCATCAGCACATCAGCACTGAGGCTTCTTGTAGCAGTGAGAAGGCTGCAGGAAGCCTCAGAAAGTTGAGGCAGCCGTTTCCCTCCCCCCCCCCCCCCCCCCCCGCCCGCCGTCGGGAACGGCTTCCTCCTCCCCCTCCCCGTGGGAACGAACGGCTTCCCCGCCCCCCCCCCCGCGGGAACGAACGGCTGCCTCCTTCCCCTCCCCCCCCCCCCCCGCGGGAACGAACGGCTGCCTCCTTCCCCTCCCCCCCCCCCCCGCGGGAACGAACGGCTGCCTCAACTTGTGAGGCTTCCTGCAGAATTCTCCCTGGCTGAAACATTTTCACACAGGTAGGAAGATGGTTTATTTAATCTTTTCTTTGCTTCTAAATTTTTATTCAGGTTGGATTTATTTGTATAATATTTGTATAAGTATAAATAAGGATTTATTATAGAATTTAATGACTTCCCTTCCCCTCCCCCCCCCCCCCCACCTCGTTCTGGACGCCTAATGTGTAACCTGCGCCTGATTTTTTAATGTGTAGACAAGGTTTTTTCAGTTCTACAAAAATCTTCACTTTCTCCATTCTAAGTTAGTTTGGAGTACGTTTTCACTGTGGAAACTTTGAAATCAGGCGTCAGTGGCCGGACACACCCCCTTTTGAAGAAAAAATTCTGTTCCAAAGTGAAACTGTTCTACCTGACTAGAACTGCAGAAAAAATAATGTGGAGAATTGCGATTTCTAAGATAGTCCGTTCTCCACCAGTTGCTCC